>NW_007727735.1:8480-11029 GCF_000696425.1 Galeopterus variegatus | reverse complement strand
ACTATCCAGTGCGCCACCGGGCCGGCCCAAAATGACAGTTTTTATGTTGGAAAAAGCTATGCTACATACCAAGCTATTAGGGTTTTTTGGTATAGATACACACACACATACATATTTGTGTGTGTGTGTGTATGTGTACACAGAAAACAAGCTAGAGCAATGTCTAACAAACTGATAACAATGTTTGTCTCTGGGGAAAAGGCAGGGAACAGGGTCAGCAGGCGGTTAAAAGGGCCTTATCCCTACGAACCCTGCAGGCTCTGTGTGAGCTCTCCTGCCTCTCCCAGACTCATGTGTTTACCTCTCCCCACTGTCCTCTATGCTCCAGGCTCTATGGGACATCAAAGGCTGCTCACAGCATTTACAACACTGTCCCTTCTACTCAGAATGTTGTCCACTTGGCCTGGCTAATTCTCTGTCTCAGCTTAAACATGACTTCTCAGAGGGGTCTTCCCAGACTCCTCTCCCCCCTAGGTCGGGCTCCCCTGTCCCCTCCCACAGCTCTGTACTCCCTCTTTGGAGCATTCATCACTCCTGGTGTTATTTGTTCCATGCCTACCTGCCCCACCAGCCTGGAAGCTCCATGAAGACAAGGACCAGAATTGTGTTGTTCACTGCCATGCCTGGCCTACACCAGGCTTGAACCATTGAGAAAGTTGCCAGAGTAGGTATTGTCACTGCACTCAGAAGCTGCCATGTGGACCTCTAGGTGATCCAGTGTTTTTTCCTTTGATGTGCCAAACAGCTGAAATTCCAAGGGAAGCCAGTGCAAACATGAACCGTGCTTACTGTCCCAATTACTGAGGAGGAAGCATTGCACATAAACAGTGAAATTGGTTCCCAAAAGAGACTGTCACAGGCCACCAGCCTCTGGCCCCCCACACTTCTCTCTTCTGGTTGCTGCAGTTCCCCAGGGGATCCTAATTAAAGCAAGCATCTTTCCAGGATTCAGAGCTGAGTACAACCTTGAGCACAGCACTGTCAGTCTTCTCCAGGTTCCTCCTCAAGCCCTAAGTGATTGCATTCACCCTTTGGGGGTTTGCGCTACAGGAAGGAGGGAGAGCTTCTCCTCATGAATGCACACCAGAGCCCTCTAGTAAAAGCAGTTCTCCAACAACCTCAGTTTAGTAAAGATCACTCTGAACCCAATTTACAGGAAGAGCTGTTGGCAGAGCTGGGGAATCCCACATGGGGCTGACAAGGGAACAGGCGAGAGTCATGGAATCTTTCCTTCCCTCTCGCCACAGATGGCTGTGCCACTGCTGGAAAGGGGAATTTTGATGATGGGACTCCCAGAAAGTGCTGAGGGCCTGGCTGCTGAACCTTCAGTTCTGAGGCTGGGAAGTCTACAGGGCCAACTTCGTACAGAACAGAAAGCCTCCCTAGACTCTAAAATGCTCCCTTCTTTTCACTGATGCTTGAAATTCCTTACCCAGGTGCTATAGGTTGAATGTTTGTGCCCCCTTCAAAATCCATGTTAAAACTTAATCCCTCATGTGGGGGTATTAAGAAGTGGGGCCTTTTGGGAAGCGATTGAGTCAGGAGGGCTGTGCTCTCATGAATGGGCAATGCCCTATGCAGGAACTGGGTGCACCTAACTCAGGCCCTGTTTTGCTCCTCCACTCTTTCATCATCTGAGGGCACAGTGCTCATCCCCTTTCTGCCCTTCTGTCCTTTCATCATATGTGGACACCTAGATGGGATCATATGTGAAGAACAGGCCTTCACTGACTGAACCTGCCAGTGCCTTGATCTTGGACTTCCCAGCCTCCAGAACTGTGAGGAATAAATTTCTGTTCTTTATGAATTAATTACCCAGTCTCAGGTATTTTGTTATAACAACACAGACATCAGGAAACAGTCTCTTTTACACTATGATTAACACTAAGGTTTAAAATTTAGTTAGCTGATAACACCAAGGTCAGAGGTTCAGATTCCAGTACCAGCGAGCTGTAAAAAAAAAAAGAAAGAAAGAAAGAAAAGAAAAAAGGAAGATAAAATTTAGTTGGCTCCATGAGAGGGAATATGGTAATTTAAATTCTCCTCTCTCCACCTCCCTCAATGTTTTAAAGGCAGAGGAATCCTGTTTGTTACAATGACCTCACAGCTTCTTTCTGGGTTGAAGAAGGAAAGGGAATAGGATAACTTAAATTCATATTCTTTTGTGACAGGGATTAAATAAAAGGTTACATTATACTAAATGTATTTGCAACCTCTCTCTACCTCCCCCAATCTTTTAAAGGATTCTTGTTTGCTAGAATGATCTCACGGCTTGCTTCTGGGTTGAAGAATCCATGTAATTAACCAGTGGAAAGGAAGTCAAAGGAAAGAGAGATATTACATTGATTTATTTAATAGGGTTTAGGTGGAGAAAGGAAGGCAAAGCAGAAAAGTGGTATCAGGGAAAGAGGAAGGAGAGAAATCTGTGGAAACTCTTTACCTGGTTTGTAAGAAAGTCTGAGAATAAGAATTTTAAAGAGGTTTTGTTGTGCATAAAAAGAGAATTCCTTCTTTTGTGATTTTTTTTTTTTTTTTTTTTTTTTTTTTTT
>NW_007727735.1:5596-7492 GCF_000696425.1 Galeopterus variegatus | reverse complement strand
GGTTTTGTTGTGCATAAAAAGAGAATTCCTTCTTTTGTGATTTTTTTTTTTTTTTTTTTTGTGGGACAAGCAAGATTTGAGTTTTGTTTTTGGTTTTTTTTCCTTCATTGCCATATGTTTGAGTTTGACTCTACTTTAAGACTGAATCTCTTGGGGCCCTCAGCATCCATGAACTCATGACTTATTCACGTGCACTCAACAGGCACGACTGGTGGCCGGCTCACTGGGTGTCTAGGAAAGGTGTGCTACCGTGGCGTGGGCACTGCCTTTGCAGTCAGGCAGGCCTGGCTCAAATCCCAGCTCTGCCCCTTGCAAGCTGTGTGACCTTTCAGAAGGAACTAAATAATAATATCTACCATGGGCCTTGTTTACCAAGTGTCAAACTGTGCTATGTGCAGTGTCTACGTCTGCAAGTGGGGATTATTACTCCCATTTTACTAAGACACAGTGGCTCAGAGAGGCCAAATAACTTGCCAAAGACAACCAGCCAGTGGTGAAGTTAGGACTCAAACCCCAGATCTGTGCGACTCCAACAACACCCTGTGTCCCATCCGCTGTCTTTGCCACAGCTCCACTACTTAGCATCATTAGCCTCAATTTCTTTGAGTGTAAAATGGGAATCATGGTACCTGCCTCGAAGACTGGTGATCAAAGAGAAAAGAGTAGGTGAACTAGCACACATCCAGGGTTCATTTCACTGCTTCCCTCTCCAGGCCCAACCATGGGCAAATGGATTGCAGATCCTGTCTTGAGAGCAAGGGGAGGACACTGAGTGGGTGAAAGAAAATGGAAAAAAGATGTAGGGACAAGAGAATATTATCAAAGGTCAACTTTACCAAGTCCACAATTTTGTCCCCAATCTGGTCAGGGGTAGCAATCCCTAAGGGGACTAAAACTCAGAGACTAAGGACCCCAGGAGGCCAATCAGGAGGGCAAACATTGAGCTGGAGTGGGAGGCCCAGATCTACAGAGCAGATTCTTGTCCCCTTGGGTGCATTTACTATATGTTATTTGAGGGCTGATAAGTGACATGTGAGAGGAATAAAAAAAATAAAGCATAATGTCCACAAGCTCTTTCTGTGCCTCACCTTCTTTAGAAGGACAGATCATTTGAGGTTTGGCTAGCTGCTGGGACTTTGTCACGCTGAAGAGAAATAAGCAGAGCCAGAGAAAAACAGACCAAGGGGGTCAGATCATGGAGTTCTGCACCCAATATTCACTGTGTCTCTCTGATGTGCCAGGCTCTGTTCTAGGGCTGGGGAGGCAGAGGATGAAAGAAAGAGGCTCAGTCTTTGCCCTCTGGCAGTGATATCTGGGATGCTGGAAAGAGAGAAGACTAAGAGCTATATTGCTGGTGGTGAAGCACAAGTTAGGCCAAAGAGATGCAGAGGCCAAGTCACAGGCGGCCACATATGCCAGGTTAAGGATTATGTACGCTCTCCAACGGGCAATGACAGCCTTGGAGGGTCCATTTGGAGGGGATGCATTTGAAGGGGATCCATTTGCAGAGGATCCATTTGAAGGTCTCGAACCTGGAGGCAGGGAGACCAGTCAGTGAAGCCTTGCCCTTGGAGCTGTACCTCCTTCTAGAGTTTCCCTTAGCCATCTGAATGTATTTTTGAGACGATTATTTTCCCAGCTGGACTCACCAAATTGGAAACTACTCTCAAAGGCTGTGACTGGAAATTACACCACTTCAGAAGGATGGATTTTGCCAAAAAATGCACCCGATGAGTACAATTTAGTATTTAGAAAGAAAGGGGGGGAGGGGAGCAAAACAATAGTAAATTAATTAGGATAATCATCTGTAATCACGATCTAGATGAAAAGGTTTTCAGTAACAATTTCAAAAGGACACAGTCAGAATGAACAGGATTGTGCTTGACAAGCTATTCA
>NW_007727735.1:3695-4358 GCF_000696425.1 Galeopterus variegatus | reverse complement strand
AAAAAACACCCAAAAACAAAACAAAAATAAATAAATAAATAAATCATATTACCATTCTTGATGTTTATGGGAGAAGTTGACTTTTCCAATGGAAGGGTTTGGACATCATTATCTGTAAAGTCAATAACCTGCTTCTGTGATCTGACCCCATCCTAAATGCACAGATTCCATTTTCAAACAGAAGTTCTGCTGGGTTCAGCCAAATAGAACCAGGGAACATGAAGACAGAAAAAATCAAAATCCCTCCTAGGGATTTCCTATAAGGCGGTTTTTCTTCAGTGTAAAACAATAGCAAAACTGATATTTTTCCAAGCTTCCTATTTGAAATATCTGGATCAGACCTCCTGGATCTACAAGAAGGAAAGTATCCGTATGGAAAACCTCAGGCACCCAAGATCATGCAAGGACTCAGACAGGTGCAGTACTGAGAATGGATTACTCAGGAGTGATCTGTGGCTTTGTAGTTTTTGTCCAGAAAAACCTGCACATATGGCTCATACATCACGGAGGAGAAGATGGTTACCCTAAGAATCTTGTCCCCGACTCTTTGTTTAGTATGTTCCTCTCTTTGGAACAAAACCCGTCCTCTCTGTTTTAACTCATATTTCTCTGCTCCCATCAGATCATCTCAACCAGTATTCACTGAACCCCTACACATGCCAG
>NW_007727735.1:1914-3641 GCF_000696425.1 Galeopterus variegatus | reverse complement strand
TATTTCTCTGCTCCCATCAGATCATCTCAACCAGTATTCACTGAACCCCTACACATGCCAGATGTTTCACCAGGCTCTGTTGACTCACAGAGGCGTAAGTTACCGTCTTTACTCACCAGGTACTGACACCTAGTGAGGGGGGTGGAGATGGAAATCAACACAGTCCTTATACGGCAAGTCATCCCTGTGGTCCAATCTCACATTAGATTAAAAGAAACAATAATATTCACTCATAAGTTATTAGGAAATAATCTAAATCCTTTACTAGCTTTTCTTGGAGAAAAGCAAAGGAAGTCCTATCATAACCCATTGCAACACTTTGTAATATCCCTAGATAAAAAAATGAATTAGTAATTAGAAAAACCATAATGAAAATATGAGAGAAAAGTTCAGAGACACGGAGGAGGATGGATTTAAGGGGATGAGACAGGAGGAAGGAAAACTGGCTAGCACTACCACAGTGGTAGAGGCAGGAGGTATGAGAGCCTCACCTCCAACCACGGGGTGGGGTGCAGTGGAAGAGGCTGGACTCAAGAGATATTTAGGGAAGAAGAGGGAGAGAGAGTCAGGAAGTGACAGCGACAGCCCTGCAGAATCAGCTGCACTCTAACTTTTCCACGCGGAGGTCTCTCAAGTAACTTTAGACTCAATGTGTCCGAACTGAATTTATCACGTTACTTTCAAGCCAGTTCCCCTTCCTGACTCAGCCATTTCTGTCAGTCGTGCCACCAATTTTCTAGCCTCTGGCCTTAAAAACTTGTGAGCTATATCATTTGCCTTCTCTTCTCCTTCATTCCCTGTAATCAAGTCTGACACTCATCCCTGAGCACTTCTTCAAATAGCTCTTTGCTCTCCATTTATGCTCCCATTGGAAAGGTCCAGTTCACCTCACATCACCTCCAGATTATTGCCATAACCTCCAGCTCGCCTCCTTGACTCCAGTCCCTCCCCCGTCCAGCACATCCCAATCATGACAGGAAGATGAATCTTCCCAAAGCATGGCCTTCCTCATGCCATATTACGCCATTGCATCAGACTGGAACACCTCTGCCTGGCTTGCAAGTGCTCCATTCTACGGGCTTACTGTCATTATCCATGCTTGGGTCTCACTACACCCCTTACCCTCCAGTCACACTGGTGTCCTATGTTCCTCATAAGTGACAGGCTCATGCCCACCTCAGTGTTTCTGCTCAGGACGATCCCCTACCTGTCAGGCTCTTCCTCCCTCCTTCGCCTTTCCAATGCAGTGAGGGGCAACCACCGATCAGTGCCTTGTGCAGCCATGCCGGCCATCGGCATCAATACCTCACGATGTAGCTCTGAATGACTCTTTCCCACTTTTTTCTCCCTGGCTAGGTTGTTCATTCCCCTGGGAACAAGGTTTCTCACTTTGCCCAGCTGCCTTTGCTAACCCAAGAAGAAGAAAGATCTCAAGAGAGCTTTGGCATTTTAGCTTTTGATCTTACTTATACTATATTTTTCTTAAATGAAGCATGGGAAATACAACAATGTTTGAAATTGTTCCATAATTATAATCATTAAATTATATCTTTTTTTTTTTTGGTGAGTTAAAATTTACTTAAAAATTTTATTTTGTCAATATACAACGTGGTTGATGATTGTGGCCCATTACTGAAACCTCCCTCCCCCTTTGTTCTCCCCCCTCCCTCATATCTGTTCACTTGTTGTATCAACTTCAAGGAATTGTAATTGTTGTGTCTTCTTCC
>NW_007727735.1:0-594 GCF_000696425.1 Galeopterus variegatus | reverse complement strand
CAAGGACAAGAACAGAAACCACATGAAGCTTTGGCAAGATTTTGCACCTGGCTCCTTGCACGGAGCCCCCACAGCTCACGTCCCCCTCCTTCCTGGTTCTCACTTCCCACATCTTACTCGTTTTTTAAAGAATTTTTTAATCTTATTGTATTAATATTTTTTTTTATATTGTGACATTGCAGAGCAGTTGGGAGGGAGGGGGAGAGGGGAAAAGGGAAGGAAATGGGATGGAAGAAGGAGGAAGGAGAGGGGAAGGATTGAGGCCTGTGGCACCCCCCTCATTCCCACAGGGGAGACTGGGGGGCTTCCAGTGGTGGCTTGGTCATTGCCAGGCTGGATGCAGATGTAAGGGAGGTGTGAAAAAAGCCCTCACCTCCCACCTCCCCAGCTTGGGAACCCAGGGCCCTTCTTGCTGCAGTTTGTTGGTTGTCACTGGGCTGATTGCTCATGTTGGGGGGTGTGACCAAGGCCCTTGGTCCCCCACCACCCCAGCTCAGGGGAGCCCAGGGTACTTCCTGCAATGGCTCAGTTGTCATCGCTGGGCTGGTTGCTCTTGTTAAGGGGGTGTGACCAAGACCCAAGGTCCCCCCACCA
>NW_007727734.1:337344-375863 GCF_000696425.1 Galeopterus variegatus | reverse complement strand
CAGCCTCAGCACTTGGTGACTGAGGATGCTGAGGACTCGGGAGGTCGAGAAGCTCATCCAAGTTCACAAATCAACCAATTCTGTTATCTGAGAGCAGATATGAGGTATTGATGGCAGAAAGGTCTAAAATTGAGCTGAAATGAGGTTTCTGGATTACCTGTGGACTTCAATTACCTGCTCTATCCCTTTCTCACTGTGGAACGAGCGTTCTGCAATTTTCTATAATAAAGCTACTTTTTGAAATGGGCTTGACCCAGAGAGAAGTGGCGGAGGGAGCAGCACACCGACTTGGCCGGTGTTTCTATGGATCAAATCTAGCTTTGGACGTCGGCGTCACTGCTCCAGCATGCTGTTTCCATCTCCTCATTCCTGCCCTTTTGCTCTAGTTTTAAACCTTGGTTTGGAGAAGAAATTTGATAAGTTGGAAATTCTAGGCTTGAAAGAAGAAACTTGAATGAGACAGAATAGTGATTTACAAGTAGTAACTTAAATAGCCTGGGAGGAAAAATCAATAATGTAGAAATAAATTCAGAAACGATGATTCATGTTATAAAAGTACCTCTTGAAGTTACTGAAAGATAATCTATCCATGCTTCTTGACCTGGGATACCCTGCGCACTGGGGGCACTTGCAGAGGCCAGAGGAGGGTGACTTCTAACATGTATTGACTTATCTCCTTCGTCTTGTACCTTCCCAGGCTTCTGGGAGCTCGCTCGGTCCTCCTGATGTTTTCGAACACACCAAATCTACTCCGGCTGCAAAACCTTGGTTCTAGGTGGCCGGCCCTGTGGCGGTCTGTCACTCAGGTGCTGGGGTCTCTTCTCTTCTTTAGAGAGGGCTCTGCCACCCCTCTGTCCACACTTACGTGCTGCCCCACTCTTCACCCTCCCGTTTCCTGGCTCGGAGAGTGCATCCTCTAACCAGCGAAACCCAGGGCTCCTCACGACACCTTCCACAGCCCACGTATCACCAGGTCCTCTTCATTTCACACCCAAACGCCCCTCAGATGCGTCCGCCTCTGGCCACTACCTCAGGCCAAACGCTCAGCCTCTTTCACTTAAGCCGTGACAGTGTTCTCCCCGCTGTGTGGCCTGCTTCTGTTCTTACAGCTCTTTGGATAATGACAACATTTGGTTGTGACCGCATGTGGCTGCTCTCTCTCCATTTTCACAGCCGCGCGACAGTCCTGTGTGTGAACGTGCCAGGGTTTACGTCTCCACTTGCCAGCTGAGGACTTCTGGAGTGGTTTCCTTCACTCTTGCGAACTGTCCTGCTGTTCGCAGTTCTGTGCACTTTTCTTCAGGCACACGCAGGGTTTCTCTGGGATGCGCACCCAGGGGTGCAATTGCTGGATCACAGGCAAACTCGCAACTTCACAACACAGCAGCAAGTTGCTTTCCAAAGGGTTGTGTCAAGTTACTCTCTGTGGCCCACTGGTCCACATGCTCTCCAAGCTTTGGTATTGTCAGAATTCTTAATTTTCGCTCATATAGCAGGCATAGAAGGGAACCTCAGTGTATCCTTAGTTTCCATAGAGCGGATTCCTGGTGGGGTGGAAGGTCTTATCGCATGTTTACTGAATTTTCTGTATACACAGTTATACTTTTGCAGTTAAAAATGGTTTCGTTTTTTCCTTCCGATCCTATGACTTTAATGAGCCTCAGTTTCCTTCCTGTGCTGGCTCTGACCCCCAGGGCAGTGTTGATTGAGAACAGCGGTGCCGGCCACCGACGAGGAGCTGCTCCCAGGGCTTTCCCGTGAGAAGTGGCGCTTAGGGTAGGTACTTCCACACATGCTCTTTACCTGATTCAGGAAGTTTCCTTCTGTTCCTCGCTTGAATGGTGTTTGATTATAACAGATGCGTTTTCTCTAACTGGTGAGATGAGCATTGATACTCTTCTTTAATCTATGGATTTTCAAATATTAAAACACTCTAGCATTTCTGAAGTAATCAAACGTGGCCGTGACATATTATATTTTCTTATTCACTGCTGGGTCTGATTTACTAATGTTTTCTTTAGAATTTTGTCATGTGTATTCATAGTGAGGTTGGTCTTTATCTAGATTTGACATCAAGTTTGCACTGGCCTCGTTCTGTAGGAAAATAAGATTGTATAAGATTGGAATGATTTGTTTTCTGAAAATTTGTTGAAACTCACTTGTAAAAACCGTCTTGTTTTGTGTTTATTTCTGGGAAAATCCCTAACTACTGCTTCTCTTTCTTTAATAGTAAAGAGATTCTTCAGGAATTCTACTGATTTTCGAGTTTTTATCAGCTACATTTAAAAAAAATTATCTATTTATCTGTTCACCTTTTTAGCATTATTCAGAATTGCACCTGGCATTACATTCCTAACTACTGCTTCTCTTTCTTTAATAGTAAAGAGATTCTTCAGGAATTCTACTGATTTTCTAGTTTTTATCAGCTACATTTAAAAAAAATTATCTATTTATCTGTTCACCTTTTTAGCATTATTCAGAATTGCACCTGGCATTACATCTCTTTACTCACGACTAATGGTACTTATTTGTACCTTCTGTCTTTTTTCTGTATGAATTTCTCCAAAAGCTTGCCTATTACTCTTTCCAAAGAGACAAGTTTTAGCTTTGTTGGTGGTCTCCCGATTCCTGGGAGCTAGACGGGGACGAGTCTGCCAGTGGAGTGAATTCACCCAGCCTCAAGTCCACCTTGGACAGGAGACCCCGGGGGACGTGGGTCTCGAGCGCACCAGGGCCCTGTCCCTCCAGACAGGGGGCGGCTTCAGACGTTGGCCAGGCCAGAGAACAAAAGTGAATTTGTGACAGCGTCTGTCAGTCGGGTGGGGCTTGCCCTCCCCCACCTGTCCTAGCACCCTCCTGCCCCGACCACAGGGAGACACGTGGGGAAGGCGAGAAGCCTCCCACGGGTGAGGTGCTGCAGGGTGGCACTGGCCAGGGTGGTGGAGTGGAGTGCAGCTGTCACCGCCTAGCAGGGTGGCGTTTCTGATGTCTGGTGGGACCCAGCGTTTTACATGGCTGACTTTGGATGGCATCTGTGACCTAAAGCGGCCAGAGAACGTGCTAGCCACATGATGCGTTGGACAATCTATAGGGCCTGCCTGGGTTTTCATCCGGGGACAGAGAGTTTCTGCTGAGCAGGTGTAAAGGGCGGCAGGGCATGGGGGCAATGGCTCAGCACCTGCTGTTGGGCTGCAGCTCAGGGGGGCATCTTCCCTGCCCCCACAGGTGCTGAAGCTCAGGTCCCCTAAGGAGCATGTGTTGCACCCCAGACTGCAGTGTGGCCACAGCCCCGCAGCTCACTCCACGTATGCAGGGTGCACCTACTCAGACCTAAGCTTTCCGGGCTGGTGTTGACCACAGCATCCAGTCCCCTTGGAACAGGTCCTTGACGGCAAAGGCAAGGCTTATGCGGGTCATGTGAATGCATAACATGGCATTTTATCTCATTTTTTCATGAATTAAACTGCACTTACTACATATTCTCCCTCGTCCACTCTGTTTTGTTTCTAGGGGTGTTTGCTGTAGTGTCCACACTGAACACTCAGATTGGGACGGAAGATGTATTTTAACTTCACCTGGTTGGAGACCTTTGACCTGTCCATGTACAGTTAAAGAATGTGTATGTAACCTATCAGCTACACAGAGCCCATTTTTATTAAAGAATCTCCTACCATTATTTCATTCTCTACATTAGGAAAGTTTGGAACTCCCAAATAAATAACAGTAAGAGATTTTGAATGATAGTATCTCAGAGAGGAAAGCGGCCCAGGAGTCCTCCATCCTCCGAGCACATCTCTGAGTAGTCCAGCAGGTCCCGTCCACAAGCCTTACAACGTCCTTCCCCCTAAAGATTTGCCTGTAGTTTGCTGTACTATTTAGAAGAATAATTTGCTGGAAAGCGGATCAGAATTTACGCAACTAAATTCTCCAGCACCCACCTTGGACACGCTAGTGCCCCAGAACCGGCTTGTTGGCTGTTACTTTGGGTTCAGGATTTCCCTTTTGAGGAATTCTGTGTCTCTGGCAACTTCTAGAATAACGTCCCCTGGACACACACTCACTCACATGCTTACACACTCAGTATTGTGACATCAGCAGTGCTCAGTACTCGGCTACGTGCGTCGGTGACTTCAGAAATGTTTCAGGCAACCCTCCCCCACCTCTCTCTTCTGTCTTTCCTCCCTCTGTCTACATCTCCTTCCCTTTCCCCCTCTCTGTTTCTTTGTAAAACAGACCAGCAATTATGCCTGTACTTGTCCGAGACAGTCTCTTAAAATATTGTCAGTCATGGCTGTACAGTATTACTTAATCTTGGGTGATATTGCTAAATCTTTTGCTACAAGGAAGATGTTAACTGATGTTATAATGCTAATGATACAGGTCTGCTGCTCTTAAAAATAATTGTAGATTGATAAATTATGGGGTGAATTATAAGGCAACTATGAAACAATTTACTACAGTGTTCCTTTAAATATTGATATGATAATTGATTTAACTTATAAAACTTTGTGTTCTCCTCTTTTCATAACTGTGGAGTGGAGAAACAGTGGCAGTCTCGATGGCACGTGTTATTTCTATTGAATTACATTTGACGACACCTTCAATCGTTGGTTCTGTGGTGTTAAGCACACACCATATTTGCCTGGCTGCCACCCTCCCGCTCTGCAAAGGGACATCTTGAGAGTTGTCCTATCAGTTCCAACTTTACTTACTGCCCTGCTACGTAGGCTGAATATTGCCTTTAGACTGTGGCAAAGCACAGGTGACAGAATAGAAGCAACAGAACTGAGATGGTAACGGCGTTAAAACCCCAGGACAATGGGAGATGCAGAGGGCACCCAAAGGTCATCTGAGTCAGAACCCAGTCCCAGAATGCATAGGGTGACATGCCTCCAATAATTTGTGCAAAGTCTCTTTTTAGAAGACACAGTACTTCTAGTTGCAAGAAATCTAATGCTTTTCCAGGGGAAAGTCAAAGAGCAATGCTTTCCACCTGGAGTTCAGCATGTGGTGGGCTCTGGGATGGAAGCGGATGGAGTAGAGGTGGGTGTTCTGCCAAATCCCTCCTGCTGCACCAGGGAGCACACACAGCAACCCACACTGCCCCTCGTTCCCAGCAGAGCAGAACGTAGCTCGTTCCCCTAGGTGATGCCACCCAGGTAATCTCCCTCACCAGAGGAGAGTACCTTTGCATCGCAGTGTATTCCGAGACAGGTAAAGCGCTGGTATCTCATCAGTGGTGGAGAGGTAGACTCATTTAGTTTTTTTGGCACAATAGTGCAAGGTTGTGTTTCTGTACTAAGTGCATGATCTGTCCAATAACTTGATGATTAGGTTTTCCCACATTTATTTCGAACTAATATTGGAGTGCTACTGTATTGGCAGCAGCAGGGGTTTGGGCCCTCAGTGTGATTCTGAAGGAAGCTCTAGTCGAGTGCCTTAATTTCATTAAATGTAATTCCAAAATAAAAATTTTAAGAAAAAGTGTTAATTATGTTTAACCCTAATAAATTTCAAACTAAACATAAGTTTTAAAATTTTTTTGTTGAGGTGATATTTACATAATATAGAAGAATTAAACACTTAACAATTAATGATAATCAAATATGTTAAAGTGCACCACTCAGTGGCATATTGTACATTCACGCAGTGCACAACCACCACCTCTAGGTCCAAAACACTTTCGTTGTCCCCAAAAGAAGACCTTCTACCCATTAAACCGTTCTGCCCATCCCCCTCGCTCCCGACAACCGCTAGTCTAGCTTCTGTCTCTGTGGATGTGCCTACTCTGGACATTTCATGTAAATGGAATCATACACTATGTGTCCTTTTACGTTTCCTTCTGTCATTCATTCTGTCACCTCTGGTTGTTAAGAACAGCGCCGCTGCAAACATTTGTGTACGGTCTTTGTCTGAACGCCTGTTTTCAGTTCTTTGGTGTATAGGCCTCGTGGTGGAATGGCTGGGTGTATGGTAATTCCCTGATAACCAGCAAACTCTTTCCGTGGCACCTGCACCGTCATGAGTCCTCACCTGCAGCACATGGGGTTCCGATTCTCATGTCCTCACCAACACCGGCCACTTCCCAGTGTTTGTTTTGGGTTATAGCCACCCTAGTAGGTGTGAAGTGCATCTCACTGAGGTTTTGATTTGCATTTTCCTAATGAATAGTGGTACTGAGCATCTTTTTATGTGTGAACTATATATAAATTTGAATATTAAAATAAATAAGAACTATAGGTGCGTCTGCATGGGTATCTCTGTCTCTTTCTTTTAAGTCCATCTCTTTCTCTTTCTCTCTCTCTCTCTCTCTCTCTGTCCACACACACACACACACACACACACACACACACACATCCCTCAGATCTCGGATCTTTTGGCTAGAAGGACTCTGTAGGATTGTTTAATCCACACCCTTGGTTTAGGAGGTGCAAAATCAGCACGTTTTTGGGTGCTGGCCACTGCAGTGGACACAGCAACAACAGAGACACAGTTTGTATCTTCACAGAATCGACACCCTGGGGAGGGAAAGGGCGTCCCACACAGGCTCACACAGTAAGTAAGTGTACGAGGCACTTTGGAAAGTTCGTGGAAAAATAGAATTAAAAGATAATACGAATCTTTCCACAAACTTTTGGAAACGCCTTGTATAATCACACATTGTCAGTCGTGTTATGAAGGGAGAGGAGTCTAGGGATGACAGGAGCACGTAATTTGAGACCTGGCCTGCTTTGCAGGGTCAGAGAAGGCCTGTCCCAGGGTGACTTCCAAGTGTAGGTTCCTGCAGAAGGGAGCGTTCCAGGCGGTGGTTGGGGCAGGAAGCCCTGGCCTGTGGGCTCCTGGGGAACCACCAAGCTCTCTGTGCTTTGGGTTCTTTATTCGAACATGAAAAAGTAGTTTAGGACGTTCACAGGCTTTCCCACTCTAACATTCTTTTATCCTCACTCCCATCTCAAGGAAAGTCCTTCCAGTCATCTGATTCTTCCCTCATATAGAAGAATTTTCTCAAGAACTCAGAATCGGGCAAGTGGGATCCAAAGATTGATTTCCAGGTTCATTTGTAATTAGCAATAACTGAGCCCCTGCTCTGTCTTTGGATTTGCTGTAGTTTCTTAGAAGAAGGCTGAAATTCTCATCGCAGAGGGCTCTTACAGCTGCCTGAAGCTAGCAAGACGCTTGAGTCTAAGTTTCTGAAACTTTCTATAGCGCTCAGGTTGAATCTGCCTTGCATCCTGCTTTTCCCTAACTAGGGACGCACTGAGCAGGGTGAGCAACGGGAACGTAGGGCCTGAAGGAGTCGCGAGTGGGGGCGTGGGGGACACAAGAGCCTGTGCAGACAGTAAGGACTCGGCTAGGCTTTCCATCCCCTGAATTCATTTAGGATTCGAAATTCACTTTCCCCTTTCCCCGATGCCTCTGGTGAAACAGGGCAGCACGAGGGCCAAGCATGGAGCAGTGTTTCTTGGAAAGGATGGAAGGCAGGGATTGGGATCCTCTTTGCCTGAGTCGTGCAGTGATGGGAACCCAGGGAAGGGTGGCAGTGAGACCCACGGGCCAGGGCAGGGCAGGGCAGGAGGGGCGGGCGGCAGCGTGCTGCTTGCTGTTCCCCGGTGTCTGGCTTCCACGCCCGGCCTTCCTCTCTTCCTGCCTGCCTGCTTGGCCTCGGTCTCCATCCCTGCCCTCTCCCATCTCCTTGGTCATCAGTGCATTCGTCTCTCCAGCGGTCACCAAGCACGGGTGCCAGACAGAGCACCCTAGCCCTGCCCTCTAGAGCTTGCAGCCCAGCCACAAGGATGCATCAGTAATTGTAGTGGGTTGAATTATGTGCCCCCAAAACTCCCTGAAGTTTGAATTGTGTCCCCCAAGTTTTATGTATTAGAAACTTGGCCCCCACTGTGACTGTTAATAGGGTGGGAGATCCTATTATGGTCATTGAAAGGTGGAGCCTTGAACAGGTGATTGGATTGTAGGACCGTGCAGTAGCGAATGGTTTAATAATGGTGGTTGGGGTGTGGTTCTGAGGGCTTTAAAAGAAGAGAAAGGAGAGTCTGTCTTTTGCTCTCTCTCTGCTCTCTCTGCTTCCACCCTCTTGCAATCTGAGACCCCTGGGTCACTGTCGCCACTAGCAGATGGACTTTGGACTTCCCAGCCTCAGAAACTGTAAGCAATAAATTTCATTTTCTTTATAAATCACCCAGTTCTGTGTATTCTGTCATAAGCAACACAAACGGACTAATACATTATCTTGATCAGATATAAGATAAGGGCAGGTTGGGCCGCGAGGGCGTGGGAGGCAGGGAGGCCTCTGGGAGCATCTGGCTGTTGGCTGGGTCTTCCGCAGGAGCAGGAGTCGGTCGAGTGCAGTGAGGGGCAGGATTCCAGGAAGAGCAATGCAGATATGAGCTATGGAAACAGGAAAGACCATGAGGTGTCCTGAAGGAGGTGTTTTTCCTTGGGGGTCAAGTGGCTTTAAGGGTGTGTCCAGAGGGGGCACCAAGCTTGGGAGGGTGGGAACAGCTAGGATATTAGGACTCCAATCTGCTGTGGATTTGCAGCGCCATGAAGATACCAGACCTGTCACGCAGACTTAGAGAACCACCATTTATTGGACACTTTAGTACATTTTTTATGTACCTTTTTTCTCATTTTCTTCTCACCTGCCACATGTGTACTTCTCCCAGCCCTCATCACAACGCTGCCACGTACATATTAGCAACTCCATCTTAGGAATGACAAAAGTGGGGTTCAGAGAGGTGCAGTCAGTTGCTGAGGTCAGATATCTGCTTAGTGGTGGACGTGAGGCTCAGACCCAGGTAGCCTCTCCTCCGACAGCGTGTGGCTCACCCCTCTGCATGTAAGTGGTGCAGGGTCACGTGTGGCAGGGTGGTAGCGGTAAGTGGTGTGCATGCAGTGTGGCCGTGGCTAAAGGGTTCCGAGAACCTGAAGTACTCGTTGCATTGACTGCCATCAGACTTCTAGGTTAAAACACAAAGACACCTTCTCTTCATTCCTGTTTGTCGTTTGAGCTCATACTTGAGGTGTGTGTAGCTAACAGTCGAAGGTGTCACTGCACAGCAGGTAACCGTCACGTCCTGGCTGAGTGGCTTTACCTTTTGAGCTCAGTTTCCTCATCTTTAAAGTGGAGGGAACAATAGTGTCCCCCCTACAGGGTGTTTACATAAACCACTTAGAGCATAGTGATTGTGTGACAACCGTCAATAAGTATTGTCATCATATTGGACACTGGGTAAAACATTTAGTATGTAAATCTATAAAATAGCTCTTCTATTGAGCAATCTCATGATCTAGTTGGGAAAATGACATATAATTCAAAATTCAAAATAAAACATAAACTCTCTGTAGAAATTCCCAAATGAACGGTGTAGAAGGCTACTGTACACATTCAGGAACGTGGAGAAAAACACGACATGGAGACATTGCAGAAAGTGTTTACAGAAGAAATGGGACTTGAACGGGAACCTGGAGGCAGTTGATTATGAAAGAGGAGGGAGAAAATATTCTAGAAAGGAAGAATACAGGTGAGAACGTTTATGATACGAGGGTACCTCAAAACGTGCAAAAAGATAATACAAACCTTTCCATGGGCTCCTGGATGACGCTGGTGTATGTGGCAGCTGCTCTCGCACCAGCCGGCCGAGGTGCCGGGCACCTGGGGGAGAGTGCAGGTGAACCACCCGGAGGCGCGGCGAGGAGAGGTGGCAGGCGGGCGCTCTCCCATCACAAACAGTGCCCAGAGGAGAGTTCACATGGCCACTGTTGTAGGATGGATTGAAGTCAAGAAAAAATGGAAACAAGGGTAACACTAGCAAAGAAAACTCTTCTATGTTTAACGATGACACTGTCAATGTGGTGACTCAGCTCCATTAACCAGGTCAGCCTGGTTAGGCAGGAGTGGCCGGATGAGCGTGTTCAAGGCCCATGAAGCCTGGACGGCCATAGATAGGGACTTGCAACGGGTGCCTTTTATTCATGCTCGTGTGCAGGTAGCAACCTATGAAAGGATGCTTGTATTTTGGGAAGTAAAAGTAAACGTGGCTCTGAGATCTTTGCAGTTTTATTTCCCTAATTATTTTGAATAATCAAACATTTTAACTTTTATTTTCAATTTTCAGATCAGTTTCAGAATATGACTTTGAATATGCCTTTTATCTTTTAATAAGTTTTTATTGAAACATATTGATTGTACAAATTTACGGGGTACCGAGTTGTATTTCGACACATGTATACAATCTGTGTTGCTCTTTTAGGAAGACTAGTATGTTGTTGCCTCAGTAACAGTGTTTGAGAACACTCCGGTTTTGTGCCATACATTTCAGTGACAAAGAGAATCACTAGCATCTCCACTTGGCAAACACTTTTATCATGCAAAAAATTATATGTACCTAGAGTGAGTTAGTAGAAGTTTAATATGTTCTTAGAACTCAGGGTTGATATTAACAGAACTTAACATATTTCCTCTCAAAATGAGATTATTTTTGGTAAAGCTATGAATAACTACAAGTTTATTTTCAGACTATATTTGCTTTTAGTACCACTTTAGGATTTAATGTGATGAAAGACAACTCTTGTGTTTTTTTAAATGTTCAGTGCTTCGACTAACAAAGACAGTACCACACACTTGATGGAACTTTCTTTCTCTGTGTGGGCACCAGATGGCGCCAAGTTGCAGGTTCTTAAAACACGCATTAGTTTATTATTTTAAAACAAATTTAGGAATTATGGCTGTTGGTATTCTAGGCTCACTAAAATTTGGTTAAAGTTTTAAATTGTGGATAAGAGATTTAAAGGCTGTATTTAGTGTGTTTTTCCGGTCTCCATTGTCATCGGTTGCTATAGTCCAACACTGTCTCCTGCCCAAATCCTGACTTTGAGAGGCGGGACAGCGACCTCACGCATCCCGTAGGCTGTCCTCCGCAGTGCGTGGATGCCTTTGACAGTCTCACTATTCTCCTGTTGTTATTCTCTTTAACCTGAAGAAAAGTGATCAACTAAGAGTAACTTACATTAAATGTTAGTGACGTGTTGGAGGAAAAGATGCAGAAAAAATAATGCTTGGTGCAGAGGATTGGAGTGCTGACGGGTTTTCAGCTCTCAGTGACAAACCGGTTCAAAAAATACAAGATTTACATTTACTTTTATCTCTAACCTTACCAGTATTTAAAAAAATCTGGGAAGATGATAAAAACAAATGTCATTTAGTATGACATGTGTGTTTTTAATGAAGGCAGATTTGGTTTTCTTTATTTTCACAGGAATATTAAAACTAAGAAAAGCCACTATGAGTTTACGATGAACAAAAATATACGTTTGAAGATTTGATTTGAACTCTGAGAAGAACAGTGTGAAAGATGGAACAGGAAAAGACGTCTGAACATCCAGGAATGCTATAATTGATGTACCTGAATCTTAAAACACTATTTATCATTGCAGCTAATGCGGAATAATACGTACTGCTGACGCTTCAAACACATGGGCAAATTCCATTGTTGAAATTACAGCTTCTATCGTACATTCTTTCAGGTTATCCTTTATTTTTATAAAAATATTCCTCTTGCTGAACATATATTTTGGGATTAAGACGTGTCTTTTCTTTCTCAGAGGAGAGCATTTCTCACCCCTCAGTCCTTGAGACAGACCTGTGCTCTAGACAGATGATTCTGTAGCAGCGAGCGGGACGGAAGGACAGAGAAGCAATGGGGACCAGGAGAAAATGTCACTCATGTAGCTGCTTGTTCAAAGACTCTTTACGGGCCGGCCCGTGGCTCACTCGGTAGAGTGCGGTGCTGATTAACGCCAAGGCCACGGGTTCGGATCCCATATAGGGATGGCTGGTTTGCTCACTGGGTGAGCGTGGTGCTAACAACACCAAGTCAAGGGTTAAGATCCCCTTACCTGTCATCTTTAAAAAAAAAAAAAAGACTCTTTAGCAAGGGCTGGCCAGTTACTAAGTGGTTAGAGCGCAGAGTTACAACACCAGGGTCAAGGGTTCGAATCCTTGTACTGGCCAGCTGCTAAAAATCCCCAAAACTATAAGGTTCTTGAGACAGTCCTTATTAAAAAAAAAAGACTCTTTAATGAGACCTAGTGTGTGTCAGCATTGTACCAGGCCACGGGGACACAGTCAACAGGAAGTGAGGAGAGAGGAATTCATTTGTGAGATGTTGAGCAGCTGCATTAGGGAAGCAGGGGCCAGAGTCAGAGATGCTTTGGAAGCAGAATCTACGGGACATGATGATCTTTTGGGAATAGGGGCCAGGGATACGGATGAGCGCACGATGTCTCCATGGGTTTCTCTGATTCCTGAGGCTGAAAATCCTGAAGGGCGAGATGGATCGCGAGTGCGTGAGCGGTGGCCTTCCTGTAACCCTTTCTCGTTCTCTTTGTTTTTCGCGTCTCAGCTCTTGGCACCTGGGACATGGGGAAGGATTCCCAGCCGCCTGCCCCAGGCTCCTCACCCCACTGTTAGTTAAGGTCAGGATCATCGTTAATACTCGTTAATATTGCAGGCAACCCCTGGGGTGATTGGTCAAGGAACTCAGTGCGACGGTGATGGGATTCCGTGGTGGGAACTGTAGGCGGATGAGCTTGTGTGTGCACTGCGTTTACACACAGGCCAGGCCTCTACCAAGACAAAGCCTCGAGGCATCGGTGTCTGGTCCCCTGATCCCGCCCTCACTGTGGTGGGATACAGGCCTGCATTATTGTATATCACAGTACAGGAGGAGGAATAGCCCTGCATTATTACTACGTGGCATTTATTGACTCAGCCAGTCATTCAACGAGCACTGGTTAGGTGGGTTCCAGGTGCGCCCTGGGCCAGCGCTCTGCTGAGTGCACACCCCCACCCTCGAGCATCCTGTGGGCTGGGCTGCCTGCTGGCTCTACGACCGTGGTCATTCCCCAGTCCCTTGTCATCTGTGAAGATAAGTTATAGAAAGAACTTGGAGAAGTTCTTGGCACATAGTGGGAACTTAATTAATATTAGTTCCCTTCATTTACGAGCAGTTCACAGGCCAGTTATTGGGATAAAAGGCAAATTTGAGTGGAAGAGGCCCGTGCTAGGTCCTGACCTGCGAGAGTGACAGCAGCTCCTGGAGCGGGAGCCACGTCACGTGCAGCCACTTCTCTGCTGTGTCCTTTTTTCCCTCAGGCCTTTTGGGACACGGGTGTTGGTTTGCAGAGCTTCTGACAGTGAGAGCCGATGGCTTGTCCTTGCTCTGCAGGATGGGGAGTGATGAGCGATCGCCAGGCATCTTCTGCTTCTCAGTGAGGTGCACAGGTGAGGGACAGAAGACAGCAACGGCCCATGTGGCAAAGGAGGAACCTGTTGGCCTGCATTGACAGTGCTCTGGCAGTCTTCTCACGTTTGTGGGCAGGTTCGGCTGTCCCTGCACGGCCTTGTGCCCTGCTGCCTTGCTCTGCCATTGACCACTGAGTTCAGGTGTTAAGAATGAATCTTAAAGAAATGTGTCGCTGGAAGGTTTCCCCTTATAAACACATGGTCCCTTGACCTTCAGGATGGAAGATCTTGGACTTTGGTTCAGGTGTTGTGGAGTCTCACTTGTCTGATTCTGCGCCCAAAACCATAGAGAACAGGACAAAGGACGTGGAGCCTTCTCACCAGTAGCCCACCTCCCTTTTAGGAAAATGAGACCAGCCAACACCGTCCAGGGCAGCGGCGCCTGGTAAGAGTGGGCAGGACCACACAAACCACACGCCCTGCCAGTCCCTGCAAGGGTGCCTGGTGGCTCGTGGGCTGGCTGGGGGACGGTCACAGGTGGAGTGGGAATGGAATGCGACTCCTGCAGGTGGGGGTCCTGTGGACCCGTGTGGGGGACCGGGTAGCCGTGCGTCACCTCCCCTCCTTAGTCTGTGTATTGAGTCTGGGGCCTGGAAGGGCTTTTCTGTTGGGTCGCATGGGTGACGTTGAGTTAAAGGAGCCCCCTTTAGCCGAAAGCACACGTGAGAAACCCGGGAGGACCTTTTCATGGAGGGCTGCACCCGTCTAGTGTGCACTGACAAGCAGCTGTCATGTGTATACTGTGATGAGAGAGCTGCGAGCCACAGTGACGGGGACACTTGCCAGGTGACTCTGCAGGTCTTCACTGGTGCTCTTGCTGCAGTCGCCTTCCAGTCTTTTGGTTTTTTTTTTTTTTTTTTTTTTCTGTTCAGGTGGCTCCCTTGGGTTTATGGTTCAGGTGTAATTCCATGACACCAACACCTGTGGTTGCAAAAGGTTTTATAAAGTGCAGTGCCCTCCGCCTTAGCAGACAGTGTATCAGCGGGTCCCCAGCACAAGTGCTTCCCATTGTCAGAGAAGGCCTCTCCTCGGACATCTCCGCACAGACGTTCACGGGTGAGCTGGGAGGGCCCCGGAGCTCCGACGGCTGCTGAGCTCGGCAGCTCTTCCAGTCTCCTGTCAGGGACTCCTGACCTTAACTAGCCTCTGGACATCTCCGCACAGACGTTCACGGGTGAGCTGGGAGGGCCCCGGAGCTCCGATGGCTGCTGAGCTCGGCAGCTCTTCCAGTCTCCTGTCAGGGACTCCTGACCTTAACTAGCCTCGGCTACTTGAAGAATTCCAGCCATTCCAGGCAGGAAAACCACTTCAGCTCCTACGCCATAAGCAACAAAGACCGAAAACACTGCCCTCGGAGCTCCGAGGAGGATGCTGCCTTTCTTTTTCTGCTCTGGGCACAAAGTGTTTCAGTGTAATTACTAATTTACGGTAGGGACCGAGGGATCAGTCTATTTCCTCTTTTTGTCTTACACATCAGGAATGTGGTCTTGAGCAGTTTATTTGTTATAACCAAATTCCTTTATAAGAGAACCTGTAGAATGCTTTGTTGTTGTTTTTCATATAGGGATTTAGTCCGTATAATGAGTCTCTTTATAAATAGGCTTAGATAACACAACACGCCAGTAGCTTTTGTCTCAAAGACGCGGTGGGAATAATAAAATGTAGTCACTACTAAATTATGTCGTGGACTGAAGTAGATTTTTACCATTAATTGGATCTAGGCCCTTTGACCTTTTCACAGGAAGCAAACTAAAGGTGTAATAATTTTTATAATGATGAGCTTTCGGTACTTCCAGTAATTTTTTTTAGAACACTGGAATAATTTCTGGACATCGAAAGAACTCTGACTTTCCTGTTCTGAGATGAATAGAGCTTTGATTTTCAAGGTTGCCACATTCTTTCTTTCTGTCTCTTTACCCCCTGCTCCCCCTCCTCCAGGTGAAGATAATGCAGGCAAATGAACTCAAAGATAACCCAAATTCAGGAACAAAAATCTAATTGAGTCAAATTTATATTTCTACTGATAAAGTTTTAAAATGACCTCATTCAGTCTTTTCCCAAAAATATCAAGCCAAATAGAAAGAAGCAAATTACATTCGGCAAACCCAAGTGTGTATATTCAGTGGTATTTTGTGTGTGTGTGTATGAGATTAAATACTTTATATAGGATTCATAAAACTCTGAAACTAAAGTATTGAAAGGAGGCTGAAAATAGGAGCTCCTAAAGGGCTTTGCAGGTCAGGTGGACGTGGTAAGAAAGGGACTTGCACACAGGTTTGAGCATGCTTGCGTCAGATTTCGGTTGGTTTTTGCTATTTGAGCTTTACCCATCTTGTGTGCCGTTTGCACTGCTGTTGGTTGGAACACCACTGTTCTTACCAGCTCTGCCCAGCACTGGCAGTTGCTTCAAGATTTTTACCCTTTTCCAGATGACAATCACAAGTCAGTTGGTAGAACTGAACAACGGGTTGGTTCACGCTCCATCATCAGGGTGATAAAAAGACATAGTCGACTATTCTGAGTTTAATACTGTGATGACCTGGTCAAATGCTAGGTCTCTGAGAAGTGCTCGGCAGGTGTTTGGTGGTAGTTTGTCACAGCTAAGGAATACACAGAGGGTAGATGCTTTCGAGATACCATGAGCCGCATCATACACTATGTCGAGTGGGGAGAATGTTATAGGTCCAGTGTGAACGGTTTGACAGAACTGAGCAGATCATTGTTTGAGTATCTTTTTATATTTATAAATTTAAATAAAATAACCGAAAAATTTAACCTTTAGATATGAAACCATGGCCTTGAGATGACAGTGTAGAATCTCTGATTTAGGGACTATTGTAAGCAAAGTTAGAGTTAATCACTTTGTTTTGTAATGAAATAATATACAAAAAGTCTGTATCTCTATACATATACTCATATACATGTACTTTTATAAAATAATTTCAAATACATGGATGTTTCTATGCATCTGCCTCCTTTGTCTAGATGGAAAGATAATTAACATATACAAAGTATTTTGAAAGTAAAGACGTGATAAGCAATTACTCAGACTTCTGCTGAATTGTCAAAGGTTGTTTGTAAGTGAGGTCAACATGTTTCTATGCATCTGCCTCCTTTGTCTAGATGGAAAGATAATTAACATATACAAAGTATTTTGAAAGTAAAGACATGTGATAAGCAATTACTCAGACTTCTGCTGAATTGTCAAAGGTTGTTTGTAAGTGAGGTCAACAAGATGTTGACTACATGGTTGAATGCTTTATTTCAAGTAAAAATGTGTGATCTTTGAATGAAGTTATTAATGATGTGACAAAAATCTTGAAAACCCCTCAGTTCAATAGGAAACTGTAGTCAGAGCCTTGTGCTAACAAGTCAGCCGCCAAGACACAGCTTTGGAGAACGGAGCCTCACGCTTGTGGATATTTTCTGCAGCAACACAAAAGAGGAAAAGTGATTGCTCTGTAAATCTTTTCGGTCTTTTTGCCCAGACCTTTATGATGACAACGTATTACACAGCTAGTGGCTTTCCTAATGATGGTGGAACTTTCTTTTTCTAGCTTTGCATTCAATCACTATAGGTATGGATTGTGCTAGCGAATCATCCAAATATTTCATTTCATGCTAAGTCTCGCTTCCAACACTCCAATAACATGGGGAGTGTGCTGGAGAGGATGCGGTCTGAGGGAGGTGTTGGTGCATGAGCCAGGACGGAAGGACAGACACAGTCAGGGGGACGTGCCAAAGTCCAGAAATGATGAAGGGGGCATATGGAGCAAGTAACAATTTCTTCTTGGAATTCTAGCATTTTTAAATAGTATTCTAGCTTCCATATCTCTCCCAAAGATATAAATTTCAGGTAAACTAAACACGGGGAAACCACTTCTTTAAACAAAGAGCAAGTCCTCTCCCAGGAGGTGATGCAAAAATGCCATACATTGAGTCGTGGGTGACAGCGAGTGGGTGCGGAGCTAGCGGGGCTGTGCTGGGCCAGCCTTCAGGCTGTGGGGCTCGCCCCAGGAGGAAACCGTGGCGCCGGCTGTGGGTGACTCTCCTTATGTTCTTATATAATCAGATTATGCAGGTAATAGGAGCTTTGGTCCTTTTAAAAATAATTTGAGAGAAGTGTTTTCAGTAGAGGACAGGAACAAACTCTTCTCCTGTTTCTTCTGTCTTGGTACACAAAATCCATTTAGTAGCCTAATGAATCCCAATTGATCGGGAAGAGTTATGTAAGGGTAACCATCCTTATTTTCTCTGTTTCCAAATTTATGTTGGTTACCCAGCTATTTACCTGTGCTCCTAAAGCCAGCGAGCTGATATTTTATTTCCCATCCACTCAGAACAAAGCATGAGAAAGCAAAATTCTGGTTTTACCACATCCCCTTACTTCTTTGATGAATATTGGGGAACGATTCACTTATGGGCAAAAAGCACTGTTGTTTTGTATTTTTTGCATCCGCTGTGCTCCCCGAAGCTGCAGAATCTTGCCCCCATTGACAGCTATATCTACATCTTATGGGTGTTTAATTGTTTAAGTTCCATACAAGCTGTAAAAATGGAGCAGCATTTCCAAGGCCCTGCAGCAACTGAGACAGCTTGGATTGTTTGTTATGCTCTGTTTCAGACTGTTAACGTTATAAAAACAACAATCTTGGTTTGAAAGGAGATAATCGGAGCTTATTCTGATTAAAAGGAAGCAAAGTATTTTAAGTGGCTGGTGGGTGAGGGGAAGTCAGGTACAGCCATGGTATCTGATAGGTGGGGTCTTAGCTGGTGTTGACAGCTGAGGTTTAAGAGAAAATGCTGGGGAGTAAAGAATGTTATTCTCTTCCAAAACATTCAGCTATTTGTTTGAATATTATCGGCATTTTCAAGAGGGGTTTTCAAACATGTGCAGAGCTTCAAATATGTAGTTCTTCAGTTCAGCTTTTTGAAGCCTTGTGAAATCTAGTGTAGCAACGAGAGTTAGATATTTTATTACAAAAATAACTGAGTAAAATGTAAAGTGAAGATGTTGTTTTTACCAACTAGACTTTAATATACATGCACATGTATGCATCTGCTTATGCGTTTGTGATCTAGTAATTGTGATATAATAATTTATGGCAAATATGATGAATAAGGACTATGTTGTTATAAAAGCCACTTTCTGCCTAGTTTCTAATGTTTTTCTGTGCTTTATATACACACGTCCTATGATTTCTTTTTAACATTACCTTCACACAAAGGAAAAAAATCAGTATACACAGATTTAGAGTTTTAGAAAAAGCTAACATTCCAAAAGAAAATACTCTTCTTTCCTTTACATAATCAAGGTTGACATATTCATTCATTCATTCACTTACTGACTCAACAGATACAAGAGGTGGGTGTTGACCACCTGCTGCATGCCTGGCACTGTTCTAGGGGTTTGGGATATGTTAAACATACGAAGACCAGGTCTGTGCTTTCACAGAATTTATGTTCTCGTTTGAGGAGACAGACAATAAATAATCAAGTAGGTACAACACCTAGTAAGTCAGATGGTGGTAAGTGCTGTGGAGAGAAATCAAGCAGGTGGGGGTGCAAGGCGGGGCTGGGGCTGGGCCTCCCCGGGCAGAGGCTGGAGGAGCTGGTCCTGGGCTTCAGGGGCCTGCAGGGCGGGTGGGGGGGCCTGTGAGCCACAGCGGGAGCCCAGCGGGGAGCCGAGAGCACAAGGCTGCGCCGGGATGGGCACCACTGGAGGGTCTTGCGGAGGACAGACAGGTCTGATCTGTGTCTGAAGGTCGTTGTTCTGGCTCCCTGTTTTTATTGTAAAATATGTACCACATAAAACTTACCATCTTGACCATTTTGAGTGTACAGTGGCGTCAAGCACATTCAGGGTGCAGCCATTGTCACCGTCCATCTCCAGAATGTCCTCGTCTTCCCAGACTGAAGCTCTGTCCCCACTGAACACTGACTCTCCTTTCTCCTTTCCCAGCTCCTGGCGCCCACCATTCTACTTTCGGTCTGCATGAGTCCGACTGCTCTAGGGACCTCGCATCAGTGGGTCCTACACAATGTGTCTTTTGTGACAGGCTTATTTCACTGAGCGTAATGTCCTAGAGGTTCACCCATGTTGTGGCAGCCGTCAGGGTTTCCTTCCTCTTCAAGGCTGGATAGTACTCCGTTGTGTGCATCCACCACGTGTGTGGATCCATTTACCCGCTGATGGACACTTGGGTGGCTCCCGCCTTTTGCTCGTTGTGAATAATGCTGCTGCAAACGTCTGTCTGAGCCCAGCTTTCGCTTCTTTTGTGTATATGCCCAGAAGCGGAATGGCTGGGTCTTATGGTGATACTATGTTTAGAATTTTGAGGAACGGTCACACTGTTTCCACAGCGGGTGGCTGTCCCTTTACCTTCCCACCCACAGGGCACAAGGGCTCCAGTTTCTCCACAGCCTCGCCAATGCTGGTTATTTTCTGTTTCTTGATACTCTGGCTTCTCTTGAAGACAAGATTGTAGGGCTAAGGGCAGAAGCACCTGTCCAGG
Source organism: Galeopterus variegatus (assembly GCF_000696425.1). NCBI lineage: Eukaryota > Metazoa > Chordata > Mammalia > Dermoptera > Cynocephalidae > Galeopterus > Galeopterus variegatus. The sequence goes on along the minus strand of NW_007727734.1, from coordinate 356,027 downwards.
TGGGAGAGGACGTGTGGACCAGGGTCCTGTCCAGGAGAGCTGGAAGCGAAGCCGCGTGTTTGCTGTGGGGTTAGGTGTTGGCTGTGAGAGAAAGAGAAACGTCGAGGAGGGGCCGAGTGCTTTTGGCCTGAACAGCTGACAGGACGCATTTCCTGTGCGGAGATGGGTGTGGGGACAGGCGAGCTGCAGGGTCGGAGTGTGGACATGTTAAGTCTGAGATGCCCCGTAGGTGTCCACGTGGTAGGGGTGGGGCTGGCAGGTGGACACAGGAGACGGAGCTCGGAGGGGACTTCCAGGTTGCAGCTCCAGATACCGGATGCTCCAGGTGATCTTTGTTTGGATCAGGATTGGGAAGGGCTGTGGCATAATTTATGTATCCCTGATCAAGTCCTGACCCATCTGACCTAATGACACGCAGGAAATTCCTGATAGAGCACAGCATGGGACGGTCAGATGCGTCACTCAGCTGCAGTGCTAGAAAGAGGCTCTTGGAGAAACCGTGGCCCGTGTTCTCTCTGCACCTCACTGGCTTTCATCTGACCTTTGGCCTGTTCCCTTTGTCCCCCCGTCTCTCCACCTGTCTGCAGGGCATACATGGGTCCTTAGGGCCAGGGTCTCCCTCCTGTGGCTCTCACAGGAGCTTTCCGCTCTCTAGTCATAGTGATTTCTGTTTTATAATCACAAGGCCTGGCCAGGAGCCACTGGTAGTTGACTTTTAAACCCTTTTAAGCTGAGGACTTGAAGAACGGTGCTATCTCGCCCTTTCCACATCTAGAGTTTACCTCCAGTCCAGTGGGAGATCTCCAGGTGTCAGTCAGGCAGGAGCTACAGGAGGACACCGCAGGTCAGCTCCATGCCTGTGCAGAGGCTCGTATCATTCCTGGGTGAACCCCCTTGCAGCTGGAGCTGGAATGATCTCCCCAGCCCCACACAAGCCCCCACATCTACTCTCTAGTCCTTGCTTCTTGCTTTGGATGAGATCATAATAAAAACCACTTCCCGTCCTATTCCACCTGCCCCCTCTGCCCATGGAGACCCTCGCCAGCTTTCAAGGGCGCTGCAAGCCCTGCCCTCCGCGGGACCTTTCCAGCAGCCTTGCTCATCCCCTTCTCTGAAGTCTCAAAGAATTGTTCTGTTGCCAGTTTCAAGCCATTTGGGCATGTAGTGATATTATTTTGTGGGGACATCTTGCCCCCAAGTTGGGCGGTCAGAGCGTCTGAGGCAGGAGCAGCTGCTGTGACAGTCTGTCTTCCAGCGGTGGCCTTTTCAGTGTGTGCACTGGGTCCTCACCGGGACAGAACAGGGCCTACCTTTCCTGCTCCTTGCCCACTGGTGTGTCTCAAATTTTCTTTCATGTAAATAGACTGTTTATTATAAGATAAATAATAAAAGGAGCAAGATTACTCTGAAACACAGCCCCTCATTTTTGGCTCCTGTGGTCCATCCTTCCACAAGTAGTTCAATCTGATGTCAGCACAGGTGTTGAATTTGGAGACAAAGAACTCCTGCTGGGACGCTTTCACTTGGCCACATGTTCATGAGGAAGTCTAGCCATGGACTGAGGGTGGTCTGATGTTGCCTGTTTGGAGCTGTGAGCTGCCTGCAGCAGAAATCTGTCCCTGTCCTACTCTTGAATTTTGACCAGGGTCAAATGTTTGGGGACATATGTTGGAGGAGAATGTGTTTTGGTAGCAATGTCTCAGAAGCCATGTGCATGCTCCAGATGTTTGGAGGGTGACTGTGTGGTCCAAGGTCAGAGCAGAGGCCCCTGGACTTGCACTAAAGGTGTCCCATCATCTCAGGCCTTGCTGTGGGTGCCGTGGTGTGGTCCCCAGACCCCCTTCAGGAATAAAGAACTGCTCCAGGTCACAAGCGTACTGCCAGCAGACAGCTCCCACTGACAGCCCTCTTGGGGGCTGCTTCAGCTGAGGACACAGACTTGCCCATATCCAATGCCTGATAGAAGCTGGGGCACAAGGCCTGGCCCTCACCCCACGAGAGGGAGCTCTGAAGGGTTGTCCCAGCTTCAGATCTCCCATGGGGGCAGTGGAGGCATTTGTGGGGACTGTGATCGTGCTTCCCTCCATCTCTTTGTAGGCTTTGGCCCCAAAGGCCACCCTGGTGCTTTTCCTTCATGTGAATCTCCGTCTCAGAGTTTGCTTCCCATGGAACCCAACAGGACAGCCCAAAGTTGTCTTTTGACTGTCCCTCTGTGGATGGCACCTCTGCTCTTGTCTTCAGTGTTTGACCAGCGCCACCTCTGCTCCGAGCCTGCTTCCCCCGGGAATGAACACAGGTTCACTCAAGTTGAATTTAGTTGTACATCATTCTGGATGCTGCAGTTAGTCTAAATTAAATAAAATATACACAAAAATATGTGCTCTCAGGCGTGCGGACACATGCGTATAATGTTGGGAGTCCCCTGGCTTCAAGACAACACTGCATGTTCCTGTTCAGAACTCTCCTTCCGTGCTGTGGACAGCATCGTGTGAACCGTCTCTTTTTGGGAAAGTGCTCTCAGGATGTCTGGCCATGTGGTGCTGGCTCTCCCAGGGCCACTGCACCACACTTATTTTTAAAGTCCCAATTGAGGCGTTTGGCTTCTCTTTCCTGATCTGATGGCACACCATCAGCTAGACGATATTAAACAAAAGTCATGAGTGAATTCTTCATGTAGTTTCATGACACTGAGACCCTGGAAGGCAGAGCATGTCCATGGCACCTGGGGTGCCACCTCGCTCATGACAGGGCTGCATGTGTGTTTTCTGAAGGAAAAAGGGAATGCTGTTGAGGTTGGACTTTCCCCAGACCCTCCACCTGGAGCTTGGCAGGCAGAAATGCCTATGTGGTTACCAAGGCAGGTTAAGATTCAGCAAGAATTTCTTCCAAATGTCTTCTAGTCTCCTGGAAATGCTACACCTTAACAGTAACTGCCAGGGATTGAATTGCAAGTTAAAAGTCACCCTGCGAGGGTGAGCAGTGTTCTCAAAGTTTTATTTAGTAACCTCCCTTTACAAAGTTTTCTTTTCCTAAGTGAGAAACAAAACCAGAATTCTAACTCTGAGTTAAACCTGAGCAAACAGGGGTGAACACAATGGAGTCTGGCACCTGTAACCTGAGATAGGCCCAACCCTGAGCACACGGGGACGGGGACGCAGCGAGGTTAGTCTTTGATGCCCTGTCCCTCCTACACTGAGGCTCCACCTACACTGCGATGCACGCGCCCTCATGGTTGTCTCTGTGAACTTCAAAGCTGGGTCCCCACCTGCGCGTGAGCTCCACCTAGACACCAGACACGGGCGGAGCTGTCCAAGGAGCCCAAATTAGCAGCTCATGGACTCAGCATGACTGTGTTCTCACTGCCGGGAGACTTTGAACTCACTATCTCAGTTTTCTCTTGGTGTCCCTGGCTTTGAACTTCAGTGTTTCAGTGCCTGAATTATCTCTTCATAACTGCACCCTGATACCTGCCAGAGGGCCTCACCCACCCACCTGCCTGTTCTGAGCCGACGTCTATTGCTGGAATCCCCACCTGCCTCAGCCACGGGATAAGCACCTTGGGGCCCAGATGCATTCGAGACACTTATTAACAGTCCTCACGCATCTTCCTCTCTTGGGGTGATCTCCTGGCTCAAGACTTAAGGCTGGACAGAGCAGAAAATGGTGGAGCACGGAAAGCCAGGATCGGACCTCGGGCTGTCCTGGGATGTTGGGATTTTCTCTTCATTAATTCACCAGTGGAGGAAGCTTGGCCCCCCACCTTTCAAAACCCAGGGGCCTTTCCCTGCACCTCCCATTCCTTTCTTTCCTGCCCAACCTCCAGTTGTCTGATAAATAAATCAGCACCAACGTGTTAACGGCCAACAACACGTTCAGGACTGTAAATGCTTCCTCAACAGTAAGTGCGTTTTCAGAGGCCACCCCGTATCCACCCGTTTTCACAGGGATCTCAGAACAGAAATTGGTGTTGGTGGCTTTTGGTTCTTTTCAAACAACAAGCGCTAGGCTACCTCCCTGTCCTTCCTACGTGAAATGTAAATCCAGACTCAACTACAAACGAAGACTTAGAAACACACACTTTGCAGCTTTATTTAACAAAGCAAGAAAAATAAATACAATTACAACTTGTAAATGAAATAGCTATCTAGATTTCCCCCCTACTAATCCCAGAAATTGTGTTATTTAAAAACCAGGAAGAATTCTTGAGTTAGAACTGGTCCTGCCCCTTATATTAAAGACGAGGAAACTGAGGCACTGAAAGGTTAAACGCCTCACCTGTCTGTGGCAACTTGTGAAGGGTGGGGCCGGGCACTGCGTGTTTTCTGGTTGTCATCCCGGTGCTTCCCGAGGTGGGTGTCATAGCCACCTGTAACCTGCTCTCAACCCGAGTTCTGCTTCTCCCATGGGAACATTTCACTCCAGGCACGTGGAGGCTGGATCGTAGCCTACTTGAGGGGGGTCTTTATTTTGTCTGCTGATGCACCTGGTGCGTAGGCACATACCTGCCTCAGGTGTGTGTTGGACATATGACGGGTCTCTGAGCATATCCTGAGAGCTCTCCTGACTCCGTGACTTTAGGTGGCCTAATTATTTGTTGTTCAAAAACTCAGTCCTTCCAGCTCTCCAGAGCCTTCCCGTTATTGAGGTTTCAGCTCATAATTCCTTTTGTGAAATCATCTTTCAGAAATGCTCTTTCTCTTCCTCTGAATCCCTACAGTGTCTCCATGTTGTTGGAAGTGTGTGTGCCTTACTTTTCCAATCGTACGATAAGCACTCACAAAAGTGTCTTCTGTACCCCAGATGCTACCTGCTCATTAACTGACTGGCCTTGTCAAAGATGAGTTAACTAAGTGTCTTTCTATTGGGTCCACACAAGGGGATGGGGTGATTCACTGGGTCCAATAGAGGGGACCCTTTGCCCAGTGGGGCACGTGCGTGCCAAGAACCCAGCAGCAGTGCGGCAGGAGCGCAGGGAAGGCAGGGGGGACTAGCCCAGCTCCTGAAAGGATGGCCTTCGAGGCAGCAGTTGCAGGCGGTTTCACTGCTGGGGGCTGCCACACAGTCTTGGCATTTTTGGGCTTTGGCAAACAGTACTATGATGCAAAAAACAGGCATAATTATAAAGAGCCAGGATGTGTGTCCCAAGGAACAAGGAAGAGCAGATGTTCTTAGAGCCAGGCTGGGGCTGGTGTGGGAGGCGCGGGTAACACGTTCTGAGCTGGGGGCCGGGGCTCGGGGTGATGAGCTGGCCAGATCGTTATATCAATCGTTTTCTGGTTCTTCCATTTCCTAACATTGTAATTTCAATCCTAATGACTTTAGCCACAATCTCTTTCATGGTAATTAAGAGCTCTTGAAAGTCATGGGTCCTCCGATTAAAATCTTAGAGCAACATAGGCATTTTCTGTGCAGTGTCATTTTGACATCATCTTTATTTCCACGGTCATCAAACAAAGTCCTGATGGGATGATTAGCAGCTCTGAGGTCTTGGGAAGAAGGGGCTCTGCTCTGTCTTACGCCTCTTTGTAGCTCCAGGGTCATGCCATCGCCCCGTGGAAGTCACGCTGGAGGCCACGTCCAGCCGGCCCCCCTCCTAAGGCCTTGACAGGACTGGGAGTCTTGTCCGAGGCCCCGTTCATTCTTATTGCTGTCAGCAATCTCTAGGCCTGCCCAGCTCCCGTGTGAGCTTCTCTCCCACCCTTCCCCCTCTGCCCGCCCCGCCTGGCCCTGTGTCCCGCGGCTCGGCCCTGTGCTGCCCACAGACCCCGCCCAGTCCCTTCTCCCCACTCTAATTCCTATTTCTTTCTTGTTTCAAATGCCTCCCCTCCTCCTCCCGTCTAAGTCTTCATCATTCTTTAAGGGTCCGGCTAATGTCGTTTTCCCCCACGCTTTTTATTTTAGTCCGTTTCTGTTGCTTATAACAAAATACCTGGAACTGTGTGATTTATAAAGAAAACAAAATTTATCGCTTGCAGTTTCTGAGGCTCAGAAGTCCAAAGTCCAGGGAACACATCTGGTGAGGGTCTTGGTGGTGGATGTGGGGTATCACATTGTGAAATGGTGGAGCAGAGAGAGAGAGAGAGAGAGAGACTCTCTTCTTTTAGAGCCCTCAGAACCACGCCCCTGACCACCATTTCTAATCCAGTCACTACTGCATGGTCCTAAATCCAATCACCTCTTCAAGGCTCCGCCTTTCAATGACCATAATAGGATTTCCCACCGACTCTCTTCTTTTAGAGCCCTCAGAACCACGCCCCTGACCACCATTTCTAATCCAGTCACTACTGCATGATCCTAAATCCAATCACCTCTTCAAGGCTCCGCCTTTCAATGACCATAATAGGATTTCCCACCCTCTTCACAGTCACAGTGGGGGCTCAGATTCTAATACGTAGAACTTGGGGGACACAATTCAAGCTTCAGTGATTTTTGGGGGGACATAATTCAGTCCACTTCACCTTTATTCATTTTTCGTTTTGTGCCACACAGATTTAGTGCTTTAGCAAGTCCTATTACTCCTGCAGTCAGTACTACACACTTAATCATCCTCAAACTCTCCAGCTGAAACATCCCCTTCTCGAGGGCTGGGGACACATCTTCTTTTGAGTCCTGGCCAACTGATACTTCAGAGCAATCTGCCCAAAGTAAAAGCTGAACTTGCCCTTTAAAATAAGATTTTAATTCCTAACTTTATGTGCTCATGCAGAAGGTGAGGAACAGGGAAAAGACAGCTTCTCTCTCCGAGGTGCCTTCATCCCTCCTGCCATGAAGTTCACGGTGCTAGAGCACTCTGCGGTCACGTCTTCCTTCTTACAGCAACTACCTTTCAAGGCTCAGTAAACCTCCTGCAGCCTCACCCCGTCCGTGCTCCTCAGGCTCAGTGCGGTGTCAGCAGCTCACTTTTCCCTCGCCACGGGCTCCTTGGCTTCTTGTCTAACTGTCCGTTTTTGCGTGGCTCCAGCCTCTTAGCCCTCAATGCCAGCTGCGATGTGGTTTTGTGACATAGAAATACATATCTACTAAAAATGGAATGGAGAGCACGAAGCCATGTAAGCTAATAATCCACTGCACTTAAGCACGTTACGATTCGCCCATGAACTTGTGAAGGCTTCACGGTCCTGAACTGGAAACCTGAAGCATGACTGTGTCCCAGTGGCTTTGGATGTAGGAGCGGAAGGTGTGATGCCTCCATGTTTGTAGACAATCAGGTGAGAAAGGAAAGTTCTTGATGTGAACTCGTTCTACCAGCAACAACGTCTTACCAACCACGTTCTGTGCATGTAAGAGCTCTTTCTCAGCTGTGACTTAGCCCTCAGTACCGTCTTCTTAGCCGGGAAGCGCAGCTCTGATTGACCTAATTCACTGGTTTGGAAACACAAGGTAGAGAGTGTGTGCTTTTCCTAAGGTGAGTCCTTGGGGGCTGTGGCCAGAAGCAAGGTTTCTAGGATGGCTCTCCTCCCGTGACCTGGTGGAGAAGCAAGTCCTGTGTGCACATATCAGGTGGAACACCTGCTGATGTCACCAGTGCACCCTGCCTCGCCCCCATCCTCATCCAGCAGTCTAGAATCCTTACCATGGCCGTGCAGTGTTTAACAGCGAGGTGGTAAAGACAGATCCCATCTCTCAGGCTGGGAGAATTACCATTCCTGCCTCTAATGGCACATCTGCAAACATTCCCTGCACGCCTCTTCCCAGGCAGACAGGTCCTTTCCAGGATTAGCTTCATGAGCTTTCCGTGTTAAACCTCTGAATCTTGTTATTTCTATTATTTACTCCCATGGCATATAAAACACTTAATATACATTTAAATTTCACCCACACATGAACACACACACTCAGAAACCCCCACAAAGATCACAACTGCACCCTGCACTGAGAAAGTTTTGCTATGGTTCCCATATTCTTACATTAGCTACTTTTATACTTTTATGAAGAGATGACACAATTTTATAAGCTATAGTTACTTTTAGTAATTTAACTATCCTTGATTTAGATCAGCAACATCAACATAATACTCTCAGACTACTCAGTTTCCCCAAATGGATTTTTAAAATATTTGGCTGAATCTTTAAGGACCTTCCAACACCAAATGCAGTTTGCTCAATTACAAAGTACTTTAATGTGACCAAAGTGTATGAGATAAAAAGCATGAGGCTTTCTTCCTTCTTGTTTATTTGATAATTGTGGGCCATTAAAAAGATGGGTTTATTTTAAGCCTCTGAGCCCACGAACGTTTCTCCAGCCTTCCCCGCCCAGCTGGTAACAAAGTCCTGAGCATCGGTGGGATGCAGGGAAGCACAGGTTCAATGTAACGGGCATGCCTGTGCTTTCCTGGTTGAATTCCGTTTTGATGGGGAATGTGGAGGAGAATATTTAGACTCCGACCCTGAGCTCTGCCATTCACTTGCTCTCTGCCTTCGGGAAAGTTGCTTAACCTCGCTGAGACAGGTTCAATGTAACGGGCATGCCTGTGCTTTCCTGGTTGAATTCCGTTTTGATGGGGAATGTGGAGGAGAAGATTTAGACTCTGACCCTGAGCTCTGCCATTCACTTGCTCTCTGCCTTCGGGAAAGTTGCTTAACCTCGCTGAGCCTCAACTTCCTCATCTGTAACGTGGTAATAATAGCTAGGACCCACTGCTCAGGACCCCTGAAAACCACAAGGTAGTGTATATAATAGTATTTGGGACAACATAAAGCATCCAACAAACGTGCGGGTTACAGTGACATTACTTTATATATACATTTAATTGATGTAAGTCCGACTATATTGCTCTGGGAGAGAGACACCATTCAAACAACACTGAGGCTCCACCGGCCGTCCACTCACAGGCTCATGCTGGAGTTGGTTCTGTGGCTGGAGGTGGCTGGAGTTGTAGACCCCCAGGGCCCCAGGGGTCTCAGCACCCATGTGCCTTATATAGAGCAAGCATCTCACAGAGCCAAGCACAGTGACAGGCCTGGGGAGGTGGGTTTCCCTGCACAACACAGCTCCCCCATGCATGGCGACCACTCGATCTGCCTCTTCCCCGGCAGTGATTTGTGGGACTTTCCAGGGAGGTTGTAGGTAGTGACTCTTTCACTTTATCTGTTGCCTGACATTCGACTCTTCCTCTGAAAGTGTGTTTCCAGACCCACAGATTCTGGATGACTGTGGATTCATTTTAGAACTTCTGAAATGAGTGAGGGGTCTGCATCACAGTCAGAAGGAGGGTGTGGCACTTCCAGACAGAGCCTGATTCATGAGGGGTCAAAGAAACCGCGAGGGGAGCCCTTCAGACGCTCCGTGGCCTGCTCACTGCAACTCCACATGAAGAAATCAGAAGTGCGGCACTTCCAGACAGAGCCTGATTCACGAGGGGAGCCCTTCAGACGCTCCGTGGCCTGCTCACTGCAACTCCACATGAAGAAATCAGACTTTCATCCAGCCCCGGGTCAGTGCACAGGGGATGAGGGCACGAGTAAAAAGGAAGCTCCAAAATCTGAGAGGAAAAAAGGTCTTGGAAAGACTTAGATTTTTTTCCCCTAAGCATTGAAGTAACTGTCATGAATAAACCCAGAGCTTGTGAACTTCTTTATACCCATTTTATGGAATAATAGTGCTTCTGTTTGAATTAGAGAGTGGGAGAGCAGAAATCTTTCAGAACTGAGGACCTCCCAAGGTGTTTATTTGGCCTTGATTTAGTACCACACTTAGAAATAAGTTCAAGTGATACTCTCTGCAGATGCAGACACAGAAGACAGAAATTCATAGACAGGAGGGTGAAATGACTTAGATTTTTTTACCCAGACAATAAGTATAAGGTGTTAGAAAGCAGAGTATTAGAAGAGGTGTCACAGATGTAAAGACAGAGAGAAATTGGTGCAGGAAAGGAATGCACCAGAGGCCACTGGGTGCCTCGCATCTGTTCCCGTGGTCACTTTTACCTCTTGCCCTTTGAGCACTGAGCAGAGGAAGACATTCTGGACATGTGTCACGAGTTTAACTAAGGACAAGTGTGTGCAAACAAGAATTTGGTAGTCTTCACTCTGTGCAAATTAATGATGTGCTTCCTCGAATCACAAGAAGTTGTAGATAAAAAAAAAAAAAAATAGTGGCCTGAGTTGGAGTTCATTCTTGCCTACAAAAAACTGTACCATCTGTTGCTAAATACATAAATAACACAATCTGAACTGTAAGGACGGCCGTAGTATACGGCACAATAAAAGAGAAAGAATTCACGTTCAAATGGTTTAAAGGCTATTAGCATTTTAACAAAGTCTCAGCATTTGTGGAAAACACAAAATATGGAAAAGTAAGACATTTTCCTAATGGTGTGAGGCTGTTCAATTTTTAGTTAGGCAAGTTGATAATGAAAAACTAGTTCCTAACAACTCCACTAATTCACTCAATCAGTTGCAAATCCTGAACACCACATTCCAATGGATGGCAGACTGGGAGCATTTTGTCTCATTTCTCCACATCAGGTAATTAAGTTGATCACATTCAGTCCTTCTGGCAACAGATCCCTTTTGTAGTCTCTGGACAAAGGTCCACATCAGGAATGACTGGACGCAAAGCTGGCTTCCAGCCCCTTTGGAGAGTAGTCTTCATAGATACCCAGTATTTAATTCAGATTTTACGCTGCCACATTCGGGGCTCTCCCACCTGGCAGGAGACACCCCTGCGGTCACTCTGATTTGCACGGGCAATAGCGATTGTCCTCCCCCACGGTTCAGGTTGAGGGTGCTTTGGCACCATGTGTGCTAAATGCCCCGAAAATAAATCACCTCCGCGTGCTGACATAATTCAGTGCTACGATGATGAACACTCACCAACGTGAAAACCATCCGGAGCCCAGGTAAACTCCAACTTTACTCAGACGGGTAACCTAGTCTTCAATACCCCTTCCTTCCCCTTTTTCCATGGTTTTTCTTCTTGCAGTACCTACAATCGGTACACACCGCTTCTCTGTGGGGGACGATGTCTGCAGTGCTCATCCCTCACCTTCCCAGCTGTCACCCCTGGCCCGAGTGGGGGGTCTCCCCCACTTCCAGTGAGCTGTCTGCGTTCATTCCTCACTCCAGCCCTCTCACCGGGTTCTCCTGGCCACAGGGCTGCCCTCTACCCTCTGCCTACCTGCCTTTATGCAGCTGCTGGGGTCACTCATGGGCTGCTCTGTCCCCAGACCACGTGCGTCTGTGTCTTGTGGGCCCTGGGTGGTGCTTCTGCTGCCTCTGCTCTGCTGCTTAACTGTTTGTGTTGTACCTGCCTTTCCCCAACGGTGGGCTAAGCTCCCAAAGATTGGGGGATTTGGTTTATATAACTCCTTCGGTTTTCAGCAGGCTTCCTGTCTGTGGGGGCTGGGTCCTAGGGCCTCCCGCGGGTACCACAATCTGCAGACGCTCCAGTCCCTGATAGGAAATAGTGTAGTATTTGTATGTAACCTACGCAATCCTCCCATGTACTTTAAATCCTCTCTAGATTACTTATAACACCTAACACAAGGTAAATGCTAAGTAGATAGTTGTTATACTTATTGTTTTTAAATTTGTATTATTTTTTATTGTTGTATTTTTTTCCCCAAATATTTTCAATCTGCTGCTGGTTGACCAACTGTATATACTAGAAACAGATATCTTTAGGGNCTCTGCTGCTTAACTGTTTGTGTTGTACCTGCCTTTCCCCAACGGTGGGCTAAGCTCCCAAAGATTGGGGGATTTGGTTTATATAACTCCTTCGGTTTTCAGCAGGCTTCCTGTCTGTGGGGGCTGGGTCCTAGGGCCTCCCGCGGGTTCCACAATCTGCAGACGCTCCGGTCCCTGATAGGAAATAGTGTAGTATTTGTATGTAACCTACGGAATCCTCCCATGTACTTTAAATCCTCTCTAGATTACTTATAACACCTAATACAAGGTAAATGCTAAGTAGATAGTTGTTATACTTATTGTTTTTAAATTTGTATTATTTTTTATTGTTGTATTTTTTTCCCCAAATATTTTCAATCTGCTGCTGGTTGACCAACTGTATATACTAGAAACAGATATCTTTAGGGAACCTGTACCTAGGCCTGTAGTTTCCTTTAATTTTACACAAGGTCTTTCTCTCTCTCTCACACACACCTGGAGGCAAGTGTCATTGAGCCTTTGTAAGGGACTTGTAGGTAATCAGAAACTTTTTCAGCATTACCTTGTCTGCTTGCTGGCATAATTTATGCTTTTTATAACTTAAAATGTCTGCACTCTGAGTCGCCACTGCTGGATTTCATTCATTAACTTAATATTTATTGTCTGCTGTATTCCAGAAAGCATCTGGGTAGTGGAGATACAACGTTGCATAAGACAGGGAAGGTCTGTGTTCTCAAGGTGCCTGTATTCTATTGGTCGAGATCAACAATTAGTAAGTAAGCAAACAAATAAACAGTATGCCCAGGAGTAAGTGCCCTAGATACAACGTTGCATAAGACAGGGAAGGTCTGTGTTCTCAAGGTGCCTGTATTCTATTGATCGAGATCAACAATTAGTAAGTAAGCAAACAAATAAACAGTATGCCCAGGAGTAAGTGCCCTGCTTCCTGCCTCCCCCAGAACACCACCATAGCCACAGTATGGTAAGAGTGACTGGGGAGAGGTCTGGATGAGCAGAGAGGGCCTCGGTGAGGACCTGAACTGTGAGCTGAGATCTCAGTGTCTGGAAGGAACCAGGTCTGTGAATCGTGGGGCAGAACACTCCAGGCAGAGGGGGAAAGTTCAAGGATTCTCTGTGGAGCTTAGAAGAAATGAAAAACTTAAGGATACTTTACTAATGTACACGCATGCTCTATCCCGTAGGAACATTAGTTTACTTAATCCAATAGTGTATTAAAAATGCATCGTGGTTTAGCATGGCTTATCCCAGGAAATGTTTTATCATTAGAAATTTCTCCAAATAATTAAGTACATTAATGGACTAAAGGAGAAGAATCCTATGATCCTACCTCAGTAGATGGAAAAGAAGCATTTGATGAAATTCAACATTTACTTATGAAGAAACTTCCCAGAAACTTAGCTATGAGTTTATAAATAAATTTTCTTAACTTTATAAGGTCTGCATAAACAAAAATGAACAGTAAGCAACATAGTTTGTTGAGAAATATTAGATTATTTCTTTATGGTTAGGACTAAGACATGAATCAAGACTGCTGTCTTGTTAATGTCAACACATGTCCTGACCAAAGAAACAGGATAAGAAAAACAGATGCAAACACACATGATATACAGGGGAGAACAGAGAAACTAAACTGTCATTTTTCATATGATGTGATTATCCATACAGAGAACCTAACAGAATCAACAGATAAACTATTAAGACTAATAAGACAGCCTAGTAAAGAAGCTGGATTTTAAATTAACTTACAGTTCTCAGAAGTGTGTTTCCTCATCAGCAAAACAAACAAACAAACAAAAAAACCCAAAAAACTGGATTATATAATATAAATAAGAAACCATTCAAAATATTATCACAGCTATACAGTATCTAGAACTTAACTAACAAAGAATGCATAAGACTTCTATAAGAAAAATTTAAGACTATTATGGAACATAAAAGCGGATTTTTAATTCATGGAAAGATATACTAGGTTCATGGATGGTATGGTTTTAACCTGTAAAGATGTCAATTGTCCCAAATTAATCAATAATTTCAATGTAATTACAATAGAAATTCCAGTAATTTTTTTTTTCAGGAATACAAGAAACTGATTTATTTGAAAGAATAAAGGCCCATGAATCACCTAGACATTTTTGTAAAAACAGATCAAAAAGAAAAATTCCCTACCATGTATTAAGAGGTATTAAAAAAACAATAGCAAACACCAAACAGAACCAAACCAAATCAAACAAAAAACAAGGTATTGGTGCAAGACGTGACCACTAGACCAACGGAGCAGGAAAGAGAGCTTGGAAACAGACCTGTATTTATGGACTTGACATCTGATCAGAGCAGCCCCAGGCATCAGCATGGAAAGACACATTGCTTAGGAGATGGTGTGGGGAAAGTGGGTCACTAAATGGAAAACAATACTGGATCCCTACCTCTCACAATGTACAGAGTTAAACTTAGTATGGATTAAAAAACCAAAAGTATAAAATTAGCAAATGAAATGTAGTAGAATACTTTGTGGTCTTGGGGCAAGAGACTTTTTAAGAAGACCCAAACTGCAAAGTGAAACAATTTTGGAGTGGTTAGCTAGCTTGCAGTTAAGCATTTCTCTTTAGTGAAGGTCATCATTAGTAAAGTTAGTAGGTGGGCAAAACGTGGAAGATGTCTGTAATGTCCAAACTAGAATACATTAAGCACCACTGCACATGAAGAAATGACAAGAATCCAAGTAACAAAAATAGGCAAAGGACGTGTTTTCAGCATTTCTTAGAGAGGAACACAGATGGTTAAAGGAAGCCCACTGACTGAGACCTCGACTCAGCATGTGGGGATTTGGGAACTTTCCTGGTGTGAAGTACAGGAAGGAGCGTATCAGTCCATTTGTGTTGCTAGAACAGAACACCTGCGACTGGGTAATGTATAAAGAACAGAAGTTTATTTGACTTACGATTCTGGGACAGCTGCATCTGTCATGGGCCTCAGGCTGCTTCTATTCATGGCGGAAAGCAGCAAGCAGCTGGCAGGTGCAAGCAGATCACGTGGCGAGAGAAGAAGCAAGAGAGAGAGAAGGGGGAGGTGGCAGGGTCCTTTTAAACAACGAGCTCTCGCGGGAACTAGTAGAGTGAGATCTCGCTCACTACCCCTCCTCCCCCAGGGAGAGCATGAATCTATTCATGAGGGATCCATCCCCATGACTCAAACAGCTTCCAGCACTGCCACATTGGAGGTCAAATTTCCACATGAGTTTCGAGGGGACAATAAAATCCAAAGTCTATCAGAGTGTGCCAAGGTCACTGTAGGGTGGTGGGAATGTCAGGTGCTGGTGGCTCACAGTGGTGCCCTCACCGGGAATTACCCACAGCTGTAGGGAGCCACCTGGCCCAAGGATATGCCTCCTCCTTCCAGAGGGTAGTTCAAGTGAGGCCATAAAGGACCATATGCTGCTTCAATATGGAGCAACTCTGAAGGGCCAGTCAGTTTCAAAGATCCCGTAAAATGGGGCGAGGCCTTAGTATCGACCACGTTGCTGATTCCTTTATTTGTCTGCCCAGCCCTACCTTCTTTATGCCCTAACAAAGTTATCTGCTGAGAGTGTCCTTGGGTTAGTCAGGGTTCTCCAGAGAAGCAGAACCAATAGGATATTTATCCACATCTATCTATATGTCCATGTATCCATATAGCTCCACCTTCTTGCTGTGTCCTCACATGGTGAACAGAAAGTGAGATTTATATGAAGAGATTTATCATGAAGACTTAGCTCACCTGATTATGGAGGCTGAGAAGTCTCACCATCCGCTGTCTGAAAGCAGGAGACTCTGGAAAGCCAGTGGTGTAATTCCAGTTTGAGCCCGAAGGCCTGAGCCCTAGGGAGCCAATAGTGTAAGTCCCAGTCCAAGGTCAGGAGAAGACCAGTGTCCCAGCTCAGCAGACGTGCAGGAAGCAAGAGGGGTGAATGCCCCATTCCTCCACCTCTTTGCTCCATTCAGGCCCTCAATGGATCACATGGCGTCCATCCCCATTTGGGAGGGCCATCTACTAACTGAGTCCACCAGTTCAAGTGCCAATGGCATCCAGAAACACCCTCACTATCATGCCCAGAAATAATGTTTAATTTGGACACCGCCTGGTCTGGTCAAGTAGACATAAAATTAACCATGTGAATTCCAATTGTCCATCTCGGAGTCTGCTTCCAGGGAAGTGATCTTAGCATATTCAGGCCGCTGTAACAAAATACAATAGACTGAGTGGCTTATGAACAACAGAAATTTATTTCCCAAGGTCTGGAGGCTGGAAGTCAGAAATCAGGGTGCCAGTGTGCTGGGTTCTGGTGAGGGCCCTCTTCTTGGTTGCAGTCATCTGCCTTCTTGCTGTGTCCTCAAACGATGAAAAGGAAGTGAGAGAGCTTTCAGAGGCCCTTTTATAAGGACACTAATCCCATTGATGAGGCTCCACCATTATGACCTGGTCACCTCCCAAAGGTCTCACCTATAAATACTATCCCACCGGTGATTAGGATTTCAACATGTGAAATTTGGGGGGACAGTGTGTTTCAGAGCCCGTTTGACAGGTTTGGGTTACAGGAACTCTGGAGTCATTCATCACATACAAAGCTCCTTCCCTCCTGCTTGTCAGTCAAGAGGCCCAGAGGACACCCCTCCCCAAAGTCCTGAGAGATGCAGTGACGGGGGAGCCCAGAATCTGTGTGCAGCTCAGCAATCCTACCCAGTGCAAGCCATCAACGCTGGGGAAAATGCTGCCTTTGAAATGGGCTTCCTGCTTCCAATGGGGACATTGGGTCCAGGGTGGAAAATTCCAGGTGGTGGCATTTCACTTCAGAGACCAGATGGGAACAGCTAATGTAATGGAGTCACAGTAAAAATATTCCAACTTAGGAAACTTGGGCACTGGCTACTCAGTCACAGTGTCTTCAGAATGAAACGGATGGGTGGCCAGCCATCTATTAACACAGTGAATGACTCCACGTTGGGTGAGCAGGGTGGAGAGATAAGGTATCTCACACAATTCACCAGGCCTGGGTCGGCTCGCAGGTGCAGAGCCTTTGATTGACAGGAAGATGGGGTCCCTTTGGAGAAGGACCCCACGGTACTTTAATGAGAATAAATGGCAAGTCTTCCTCTGTGCTTTCCAAGATGACCTGAGGACATGCACTATGGGGACAGTGCACTTGGGAAAGAAACAGCCAGACTGCTGGGGATTATTGGAACCAGCTCTAAATCGATGCTAATGGCTGGGGACTATAAATGCCACTGTGATTCACTGGTCAAACTGGGGGGACTTGCCAACAACGGTTGATAGAAAGATTTGGGGCCCAGCTTCATGTCACAGTGCCCAAGGAGGACCTGCCGGCCTATGTGGTGGCTGTTTGCCCACTTTCTGAATGAGTCACTGCAGTAGACCTACGTGGGCTCCAGTGGTGTGTGGTAGTCCTAGCAATGGCAGCAGTGACTAGTTGAGGCTTCCAACCCGTAGCTGGATGTGATAGCCGTGCCCTGTAGTGGCTCTGGCCGCTGCAGCTTTAGGGCAGTGCTGGCCCTTGCTGGCTTGGGGTATCAACAGCATCAGGGACACTGGCTGCAGGGGATGGCCTTTGGCAGTCCCCACTGTGGCATCGTGGGAGCTCACCTGTAGAGTACCCTCCCCTGTTCTCCAGCCTTCAGGGTGGTGCGGCTTCCTGCATCAGCTAATCTCTGGGTTTCCTCCCTATCTTTGCTTGCTCCTTTAGCCATTTCTACAATTGTGTAACCAGTACCTAAATTAAATCTCCTTCATTTGAAATACCTATGAGGTTTCCATTTTCCTGGCTGATCTCTGACCCCAAAAGTTTACTATTAACCAGATATTCTTAATTTCACCAGTAATTAGAGAAATGCAGATCAGAATATTGTTATATATGCTGTTGTATACACACCATGTTAGTAAAATGCAGACAATCTTTTAATATCAAGTATTGGCAAGGATGTGGGGAGGTGGGAGATCTCATGCACTGTTGGAGGAAGGGCGGGTGGGACAGCCATTCTGGAAGGCAGTCTGGAACTCTGTCATAAGAGTAAATATTCATGTATCTTATGATGTAGCAACTCCACACCTGGGCATGCCCCAGGGAAGCTCTCGCACAGGTCCATATGTTCCATGTCTGAGGCGTTTGCTATAGCTTTGAATGTGGTGCTAGGTATTGGAGGCAGCCTAGGGGTTCATCACCTGGGCACTGGCTAAGTCAAATGTGGCAAATGGATATTACGGAACATGGCTGCAGTGAGCAATGAGTGAGACATGCCTAGAGTGGCCTATACAGATCTTAAAAATAACCAAAAAGAGAAAGAAAAGAAACAGAGTGGGATCTAGAGTTTATTACCATTGATACAACTTTATAACATGTGCACATAAAACTACGCATGTGTCTGTTCAGTCTCCCTGGTTAACATTTTTTTCGCCATGTGGAATTCTTCTTCGTTTCTAAATACCCAACTGTTATAGATGTACATTTTTTCCAATGCAACATTTTCCAGCTGATGTTTTTATAAAAGATAATTTTATGTTTAGGGTCCTAAATGCCAATGCAATATTTAAAACAAAACTGTATCAGGAAAATCTCAAGTTACATTTAAATCCAATCACTAGATTGTGAGAGTCCCCTGTGGATGTTTTGTTAAACTTGGTGTCTGTGTGGAAGAGGGAATAAAAGTGAGGTTTGGGATAAAGAGTAAATTATAAAACAAAAAGGGCTAATTTGCTCAGGCTGATGATGACTCTGTACCATGGTTAACTCGACTGTCCTTGAGACTTATTAAGAAAAAGTACTACCACCATCACCACCACCACCACTACTATCACCACCATCTCCATCACCACCACCACCACCACCATCACCACCACCACCACCACCACCACCACCACCACCACGACCACCACTATTACCACCACCACCAACACCACAACCACCACTACCACCATCACCACCACGACCACCACCACG
This sequence comes from Galeopterus variegatus, assembly GCF_000696425.1. Classification (NCBI taxonomy): domain Eukaryota; kingdom Metazoa; phylum Chordata; class Mammalia; order Dermoptera; family Cynocephalidae; genus Galeopterus; species Galeopterus variegatus. The sequence continues at coordinate 337,415 of NW_007727734.1, read as the reverse complement.
ACCATGACCACCACCACCACAACCACGACCACCACCACGACCACCACCACCACCAGCACCACCAACACCAA
>NW_007727734.1:284408-336344 GCF_000696425.1 Galeopterus variegatus | reverse complement strand
GTGGGATCTAGAGTTTATTACCATTGATACAACTTTATAACATGTGCACATAAAACTACGCATGTGTCTGTTCAGTCTCCCTGGTTAACATTTTTTTCGCCATGTGGAATTCTTCTTCGTTTCTAAATACCCAACTGTTATAGATGTACATTTTTTCCAATGCAACATTTTCCAGCTGATGTTTTTATAAAAGATAATTTTATGTTTAGGGTCCTAAATGCCAATGCAATATTTAAAACAAAACTGTATCAGGAAAATCTCAAGTTACATTTAAATCCAATCACTAGATTGTGAGAGTCCCCTGTGGATGTTTTGTTAAACTTGGTGTCTGTGTGGAAGAGGGAATAAAAGTGAGGTTTGGGATAAAGAGTAAATTATAAAACAAAAAGGGCTAATTTGCTCAGGCTGATGATGACTCTGTACCATGGTTAACTCGACTGTCCTTGAGACTTATTAAGAAAAAGTACTACCACCATCACCACCACCACCACTACTATCACCACCATCTCCATCACCACCACCACCACCACCATCACCACCACCACCACCACCACCACCATCACCACCACCACCATCCACGACCACCACCATCACCATGACCACCACCACCATGACCACCACCACCATCACCTCCTCCTCCTCTACCAACATCACTGCCACCTCCACCACCATTACCACCACCTCTACTACCATCACCACCACAGCAACAAAATTTTACCACTGTCTAAGATGGCCAAAGGCAATGACAACCAAATAATCTGTAAAATATTTTGATTATCCATAATAGTAATACCTGATGTGAGTTGGTAGAACTAAAATACTAGTAAACAAAACGTGGAGAGAGGAGGGGTGAGTTAAGAAGTCAACACTGAGATCTCGTTCTCAGTCACCAGGCATGGGCAGCATTGTGGCTTTTCTCCCCTCCATGGTGGTTCACTTGCAAACAGTGGTGAGACTGGGATGGGCGGTCAGTATTATCACCTGAGTCCACCCATGCCAGTGTATTGACTGCTGAAATGCTGGTTTATTTTAATGTTACCACAGCCTATCATTCCATAAATGAAGATCGGCTTCAGCTTTTCAGCCATTTTCATGTCTTTGGAGAGTCTTTTCCGTGAAAGGAAGCTCAGCTCTGCAAACTAATTTCAGCTGAATGTCACTTCCCAATTCATCTACAAGAGCCAAGTCCTCATCCTGTGGCTTTTGGCGACGGTTTATACTAAGGTGCATAAGTTGAGAATCTCATCTGTCCTCACTGCTTCTACCTTTTAAGCATCTGATGATGTCTATCTTGTCTTCACTTAGTCTGTGCTTAGGGAAGGTGTACACATTTAGTGTCCTTAATCTTTCTTCCTAAATCAGTCCTTGAAACCAGCCCCTCAACATTGTTGTGACTGTTCTCTGAACTTCTTCCAAATTGTCTTTCTTGTGTTGAGCCGCCTCGCCTGCGTCAGCCGAAGAAGCATTGTTATGGGCACGCTCACTAAGGCATCCTTGCAGTGTGCTGATACTTTGGCCCAGCCTCCTAAAATTAAGTCTTCTCTCCCTCCCACCTCCCCTGTTTGTATCTGTAGATACAGTCAGGTTCTCTGCTGTCTGTGAGCTCTATTTTTTCATGCAGGATTATTGCTTTCTAATTATGTTCCCAACATATTAAAGGCTGAAATATGAATCAGGAGGAGAAAAGAGCACAGGTGTACAAAGGGAAATTTGCATCATTTCCTTTCCAGTGCCTGAGGGTTGAGGGTTCCTTTATGTTTTTTCTCTGACAATCACTGTGTTTTACATGAATATATCCTTTATACTTCCCCAAGATGCTGACAGTAACTCTGTAAAACAGGGACACAACATCTGATTGTCCTGTTTCATAGGTGTTGCAACCCGAGGCCCAGCAGGATGAGGTTGGCTGCCCAGGCCACCAGCACGAGTTCACGCTGCCCGATCTCCCGACTGCCCGCCCAGCATCTATCTCCCTGTTCCACGATGTGGCCTTGCTTTTGAGTGTGTCCTGGTGCACAACCTGAACCTCCTTCCATTTCATAAATCTGTTCTTATGCTTTCTCCTGTCATGAAATCTTAAAATAATTCCTGTGATACCTGATAGACATTCCCAGTTTGGCACCTTTTATCATTTTTTAATTTGCCCTCTCATTGCAGGCTCTGCACAGCTGTAATGTACATGACTTATTTATATGTTGTAAATGCTAGTACGAGCTACTCAGCAAGCTTTTATGACAGTCTGTCATGGTTTATTCTGATGAGCTCTGATGTATGACTGGTGCTAGTTTCTAGTCCCAAAATATCTAACTGCAAAATGCTGCTGTTCACATGAAGGGCTTTGAGGGGTGGGAAGAGAGTGCGGGGCCAGGGCAGGCCTGCCCAGCTGCATCATTGGACACTGTACACGCCTGAGGGTGTCATCCTCACAGACGCTGGCGTGGACAGCTGCCCCTGCATTCAGCCTGCACGTCCATGTGCAGGGACGCTGGTGGGGCAGGTGTTGCTGACCGCAGAGGGTGGAGCACCGGTGTGCCCTGCAGCTCCATCACACCCGCGTCTACAGACAGAGTCCAAAGTAGCCGTAGGGGCATTTGCCAAACCAGCTTCTATTTGCATTGTAAGCTTGGTCTTCCTCCACTTCCTGCTCCAATCCAAGCCTGTGTGATCCCCAGATCTTCATTCCTCTGTATCTCTGTCCACCTGCCCTGTGCTCTGAGGTCCTTGTTGCCCCACCCAGCAGAGGTCGTGCCCCTGAGACATTCCCCGCTCTGTGGGGCGAGCTGCCCCCTCCTATGTGACCTGTCTCTGCGTGAAGCTGCGTTGCTGCTTATCACACGGTCAGTAGTGACTCATGCTCATGTTCGTCCCTTGGGCCAGCTGTGAGCTCTGAGGACACTCTCTACTTGTCTCTGCTCTCATCTCCCTCTTTCCGTCGCTTCATGTGGGGCGAGCACGCAGCAGCGCTCAGCGCTGTTTGTTGAATGAATGTTTGAAAAGACAATTCTTGTCTGATCCTAGCGCTTCTCTCTCATGCCTGATCCAAATTCACAAAATAAAGTCTTGGGGAGATAATACAAGTGACCATAGACTATCACAAGAAAGATGTGCTCACTGAAAATGATCTATTCAATTAAACATTAAGTTCCTAATATGTGTCCATTGAAAAACCCTTTTGTTCTTGCTCTCCTTGAATTTGGAGAGGCAAGACCAGAGTGCTCCACAGGAAAAGCTGGTTGGCAGTAACATTGTCTGGCAATGGCACTGACTGGATGCTTCCCAAGGAGGTCACCTTCTTGTGGGGCTCATTGAGAGACCCCAAAGAAGCAGGAGTGAAGGCTCCACAGCTTCTAGGCACCCCAAGAAAGCATGGTGTTGAAGTGTTCCCTTCACCCACCCCAAAAGATATGTCCACCTGGAACCCGTGAGTGGCATTTTATTTGGGTAAAAGGGTCTTTGCAGATGTACTTAAGGACCTCAAGATGAGAACATCTGGATTAATCAGGTATGCCCTAAACTCAATGACTCAGACACAGAGCCATGGGGAGAAGGCCATGTGACAATGAGGTGAGGACTGGAGTGATGCGGGGAGCACCCAGGGAGGACCGAGGATTGCTGGCAGCACCAGAAGTAGGAGACAGGTGTGGGCAGAGTCTCTTCTGGAAACTTTGGAGGGAGCCAGCCCACTGACCCCTCCATTTCAGGCTCTGTCCTGAAGAGCTGAGAGAGAACACATTTCTGTTCTTTTAAACCTCCACATTTGTGGCAGTTTGTTACAGTAGCCATAGGAAGGTGGGAGCTTGGGTCCTGTGGCCCTGTGGGGATTGCCCTGTTTGCACCGAGCATTGGCTCACAGTGCTTGGGGCGTTTCTGTGGCCCTGGGCGTGGGGGTGGTGGCTGGTGCCCTGTGGCCTGTTGCCTGATTTGCTCTGGTTGCTGTTATCAGCCACAGGCAATTTAATTCTGGAATGGGTTGAAAGGGCCCTGGGCTCACCTTGCTGAGAGGACGACTTTGTCTGAAGGCCAGGCCATGGCTGCTGCTCCAGTTGGCCAGGAAGTGTGCACACCACCGCTCCAGAGAGGATGCAAAGGTGGGCCACCACCTCCTGCATGGTGTTTCCTCAATTTGACCCTTGGAGTGTCTGAGCTATAACCCATCTAATGGTTCCACAACTTTGGTTGATCCCAAAGGGTGCCTGGTGCCTAGAGATGTAAGCAGCTTCTACTTTCAAATGACTGTTTTTTCTGGGACCTGTTAGAAGCTCTGGGGAGTCTAGTAAGGGTGAAAACTCTCCTTGGCAGCTGCAGTTCAGACCTGGAAAGTTCCAGCTCCAGCCCCTTCAGCTTGCAGAGTGAAGGTGCCAGGTGCAGGCCGAGACCCACGCGGTCTGTGCTTGGAGAGGCGGTTCTGAGGCCAGGGTTCTCTCCTGCCAGAGACATTCATGAGTGGCGTGTTTTAATCTTTTGTATTGCTTTGGAATTAATCCAACTATTGTTATTGACCTGAACCAACACAGACATATATCTTTTCAGTTTGCACGATTTGGATCATGAGTGAGTATTTATGAGCGTGTGCACACTCCCAGGCCCCAGGTTCCTCAACAGTCTGTGTCAGCGTCGTTATCCAAATGAAGCGAGTTTCGTGAATGAACGGTCTCTACCCGCGTCATGCCTGGTGCCGGAAAACAAGCCAGAGAGTGTGTTTCTTAGGAGCTTCTGGAAGTCAGTTCATCCTGATTCATTATTCCTTGTATTCTTTTAAAATATTATTTATGTCCTTGTCCCATTAAGGATAGGATTTACTTAATTGTGATTGCTAAGAGAGATTTTTTTCTCTCTTAGGTATTGTTTCTTGTAATCCATTAGATCCAGATCTTGGGGTAAGACTGACTGGAATAGGGGGGACAAGTGTGAAGAAATTCTGATTGAGTTTTAGAACACGAAGCAAGAGTAGAAATACATGCTTTGGTTGGGAGGATGCTGTAAATCCTGAAGGTGAGTGACGGCCAGAGAGGTGCAGAGGATGTGAGAGGTGTTAATACAGGTGGCTCAGCCACAGCCCGTCGCGGTCCTCGGGGGTGTCCACGGGCAGGAGTGGCAGGAGGCCTGTGGGTGGGAAGATAATGGAGAGGAGTCAGCAGTAGGATCTGGCCTTAAAGGGACTTGCAGGTAATGAATGAGTGAGGACATAATTACAGTTATAGTGTGAGTCAAAACATGGCAGGTTTCACGGGAGAGATACAGGTAAAGTCCAGCGGGAGCTCAACGGGGGAGTGACTCCCTCTGTGTGGGAGATCAGAGAGCCTCTGCCGAGAGGCATTGAGGCACATCTTTGTTATTTACTTCCAGGAGCCAATAAGTTTTATAATCTTAATTTTCTATATGTCTTCAAAGCATGCAGCATATTTAACTTCCTTAGAGTTTAACTTAAAAAGTAAAAACTCCTTGCACATGACACATTCTGGCTAGCAGCCGGCAGATAGCATTATTTCCTTCACCCCTCTTTAGCAGTGGTAGAGCTCAGAAAAGGTAATACTTTGTGTTTGGCCTCAAGAAAACTGGGGAAAAAAAAAAAACATTTCAGTGCATTCTGCTGTTGTCCTAAGCTCCCTATCGTTTTCATTGCTGGGCATTCGTCAGCACGGCTTACACAGCACAGGGGAGAGCAGTCCCAGGGATGACTGCTTGGAACTTAGTAAGGGCAAAAAAGAAAGAGAGAAACCTAGCAGGCCATCTCAGAAATGAGATCATCTTTTCATGTGTGCAATTTAATGATCTCTTTCATTTGAAGCAATTGTAAACGCAGGTAATTATTGTTATTCCTAATATCCTAATGCCAAATTGTCAGCCAAGGGCGCTGGGGGAATAGATGGGGCGCTAGCACTTGAGGATCCCCGTGTGATTCAACACTGTTGATAAGATGTATTAGCACCATTATATAATTTGATCAGGTAGCCAAGAAACATGTCAGCAGCTTCACTTGCATTTAGGTGTTTGTTTGCCCGGTGTCGAGTTCCTCGCCCTGGAAAATAGAAGCAATTTGCAGAAATGCATGTGGCTTAGAGCTGGGACTGGCTTCGCCTAGAGCACCCCAGGCGTTCTGGAAGGCTCTACTACAGGAGGGGAGTATCAGAGCCTTCTCCCTGCAGCCAGTGGGCCACACCACTGCCTCACAGCTCTGCAAATGCTAAGCAGGTAATTAACAAATCATAAGGCACAGGTGTGCCAGGTGGAGTTTGGTAAATTGCTTTTGATCTAAATTGAGATGCTTTGGGGATTTAACTTCTTACACAAAAAGGGCATAAATAAATAATCAGGATTTTAAGGTTGGAACTTGCAAGCAAGCTCTAAAATGTCTTAATGCACTAGAGGAGGAGAAACAGGGAGACTGTTTGAGGCCAGCCCTTTCGGTCGTCCATGGGGCTGTGATGTTTGTTTGCCTCATTAGCTCAGCCACATGAATTTGGAACCTGAGCGTGTTGTAAGGAGGATGAGTTGCACTTGGAAGTCTCCAGTTTCATTCTTATATCCTGAGAGATGAAAAGAAGAGGAGTGAGGTCCTCAATGGTCAGACTAATTCACTGGGCTGGGCCACACATGGCCCAGGAGTGCCGTCCCCCAGGGTCCCGCAAACGATGCCACGCTCCACACTGCACACCTGCATCACACCGCTTCATCAAACCCCACTTGAAATGGGACCTTTGGGTTTAAAAAACGTGACACCTCAGCTCTCAGATGTGGGAACTCTTTTTCCATGATCTTTTTCTTATGTCCGGGGGTGACTCAGGTGTGCCGGAAACTGTCCTTCCAGACCTATCCGCTGACACTCTGGGCCTGGGAGGCTGGTCTTTGTGGACCCCCCCACCGGGGCCCATTGCCTCTGATTGGGTTTGGACAATAGTAGGTTCTGGCAAGAGGCCAAAAGGCAGAGGGGAGGGGCGGGGGCCTTTATCTTCCTGGCTCCTTGCCTGCTGGGTCATGGGCTGATGGGGCGATATTTCTCCTCTGAAGGCCTGGGGGTCTTGGCGATAACTCCTTCAGGGCCCATCAGACCTAGGGTTTGAGGTGGCTGCTGCTGTGAGCATCGCTGGGCGCATCACCTGCCCCTGCTGGAGTCCCTAACCCTGCCGTACTTCTGCAGAGTCCCTTCCTCGGCTGCACTCGGCTGCTCCTCTGAGTGTCCGCGTGTGTGATGTCCTCAGGGGCCACGCCTCCCCGAGCCCCTCGCTCCCTTCCTGCTTCCCAACTCTGTGGTGCGAGCAGAGGGTGGCGAGAGATGGGCGGGGGGTATTAACTGTCATAACTCACATCACTGGAGGACAGCTGAAAATAATGATGCTTAAGTAATGTTAGAGAGAGGGACACTTAGGTCAGCATAATTATGTTTTTGTTTTTGTTTTTTTAAATATGTGCACACCTGGGGAAGGAGCAAGCTTTACCTTCAGATGGCCGCCACTAAGATGCTCTCTGCTACCAGGGGTCTCCGCTGCCGGGGCTCTTTGCTACCGGGGGAGCGTGACGTGTCCTATAGCCGTGATTCCTTTCTCTCCCCTCTCCCCTCCTGTTATGCACTGCTCAGTGTGGAGATGTACAGGTGGCCAATGACTTTGTCTTCACCAGGATCATCGGTGGTGCCACCAATGGTGCAATGACGCCAGTCCCAGGCCTGAGTCTCTTGAGCAGCCGGTTACCAAGCCTGCCCTCCGTCCATTCCCAGGGTGTGGTTGTGGAAATGGGTCATATTAGAGCCCTGTACGGTCTACACCCAGGCAGCCAGGCACGGGCGGGGTCGTAGCCCGGGAAAGGGAGTAAGAGGTGTGCCAGCCATGGGTTCTCGGCGATCTGCATGCAGACTGCGGCGAGAAAGACATCGTTGTCAGGGGAAACCTGGAGGAGCAGCTGAAGGGCAGCTGTGGCCCAGCGAGTGGCTTCTCCTGTGCTTTCTTGACCTGGCAGCTCGTGGCCTGGGAAGCTCAGATGAGGGGAGAAGCGGGCAGAGCTGATTGGAGACACAGGGGCTGGAAGCAGGAGCCGAGGCAGGTCAGCTTCCAGGGCCCAGCCCTGATGGCCGCAGCAATGCTCATCCCAGCTTCCCCTCCCTCTGGGGTCTCATCTGAAGAGTCTGCACAGAGTGCGTCCTCCTTGATGAAAAAGCCACTATGCTTGTCAGCTATGCTTCAATAAAGCTGTAAAAAGCACCACTGGAAATAGGCACCTCCCACCAGGATCATCCTGAGAGTCCTGGACAGACGATTCCCAGGGCAAATGACAAAGCTGTTCCGTAACGGGAGCTCTCTTCTCATGGACTGTGGCTTTCCAGAGGTCCTTTGATATTCTGAGGACTCTCAGCAGTGGCTCCTCCGAGTTGCGTGTCTCTCTGCCTTGTCAGTGTCTGCTGAGCATTGTCAGGAGGTCACTGCTTGCAGACCACCACTTAGATGCACCTGGGAGCTTCATGTGCGAAAGAACTTTGCAGCAGTTCTTTTAAAGAATCTTTTTGCAAAATGAGTTTGGCATATCCCTTCTTCATACAATTTGTTTTATGACATATATTTTTAAAACGGAGTTGACTGAAAGCAGAAAGCAGTTGTATTTTTATGATTTCCCAACAATACTGAAGCTGAGTATGCTGTAGGCTTCCAAAGTAAGCAAACTTCAGCAGGTTGTACGAAGGTATCCCACGGTTCACCCATTCGTTCATTCAAACACTTGAAGGCCCTACTCAGGGCCAAGCTGGTCATTGTACATCCTTAAGAATTGGTGTACCTTATTTATTTAAATTTCAGGAGCCTCTATGTTGACTTCTAAAAGGATGATGTAGTGTGTGTTTATATTTTAAGGTATTTTGTTTTGGGAATTTCAGTACAACCTCTGAATTCATGTATTTCAAATGTACTGGGAACCACTGAATTAGACAGTGTTAATCTTCATAAATCAGTGGTTAGAAAACAGTGAAATTCATTATGAACACACTCAGCACCATCATCAACTGTCACAATACATGGTTGAGTTTATTTTTTCTTCCATCTGTCTATGCTCATAGGACAGAGTTCTTTTGTTTGATTATTACCTGGGCAAATTTTCTGTATGATAAAAAATAATTATGCACACAGTTGATTCTCATCCAGATGCCCTTAGGATAAGAGGTTCATTTTCATCTCCTGTTTCCCAAATGAAGCTTTAAATCTAATTAGACCTTGAAAGAAAATAACTGTGATATGGTTTCTGTAAGTAAAGGGCCTCTCATTTAAATAATGTTCTTGTTTGTTTATATTATGTGATTTACAGTAAGTGATGAAATTCTTTGTGACTAACATGCCACTCACTTAAGGGACACTTTGCACAGAGCACTTTGAGTAAGTTATAAACCATTCTAGACACAGAAAAATTTAATTGTTGTAACATTTAATAGTGTCATAGCATACCTCAGCGCCTAGCATGGGCCTTTTACACAGCAAAGGCTCAATAAATATTTGTAGAATAAAAATGAATCCATACCCATCTATCATCTGGATCACAATAGAGCAGCTGTTTTATTAAGTTTTAGCATTTTTGTGTTAGTTTGGAGTTGGGAGGAGGACTTGAAGGGAGAAACCCTAAATGTTCTTAACTATTTCAGTCTCTAAAGAGAGACGAGTCCACCACAGAACGAGGCCCAGCGACGCCAAGGTACCTGCGTTGGTAGGAGAGGGACTGAAGGAGGGTGACAGGTGTCTGTCAGGGAGAAGCCTGCTCCAGGCTCACTGCTTGCACTGTGTATTGTCTGTTTTTACTGCCAGTTTTGAAGGACTTTTCTACTCTTAATGGAATAAGGTGTCTTAGTAAGAGGCTTCAGCTGGGTTTACGGCTCAATCTGGCATGTTGAAGCCAAATGTCCGCCTAAGCGGTTGTTTTCATAAATGCATACATACTTATAAACATAAAAATAGATTCCCATGATATTTGCTTTGTGATAAGAAGCCCAAACATTACAGCAGGCTTGCCAGGAATAGAACTAGGTCCCAGAAGCTGGTCCGCCAGCCAAGGCTAAACCTGTGTCGACAGGAAGCTTCCACGAAGCGTGCTGAGGTCCCAGGCCAAGGTCAGGGAGAGGGTGATAAATGTCGACAGCTGTCAGTACATAAAAAAAAAAAAAAAATCTATCCCTAATTTTTTTGGAATTAAGGCTTCCTATCCGATAGGAATGCCGTCCTTGCTTTATCTCCTTTTAATTTTTTTCCCCACATGGTGCAACCCTTGGCCTGGTGGACCCCCGCTCTGAGGGGTTTTGTAAATATCTGAGAGATGATTGAAGATCAAAAATAAACCTTAGCACCACTAGCAAGTTTTCTCTGAGCTCCCTGCCTTCGGAGGATAGCGTGATAATTAGGACAAAGGGATATTTGAGATTATGCCTTAAATAAACTGGGGCAGAACTGCTTTAAGCTTCTCCAACTATTTTTATCGCTAAGGCAGAAAACACTAATTTCAGTGCTGAGCTTAACTCGGCTTTCACATAACGTAAGAAAAATAAAAGGGAGATATTCAACTCCAGGGGCCGCAAGGCCTGAGTCCGAGGAAAGGATTTAAGGGCCACCCCCTGCTCCCTGGGACACGAAACAGAGCAGCATTCGGCTAAGGACTTGGGGAAAACAAGGTAACTATTTTTTTTATCTTGGGAAGGGCCACTGAATTCACGTTTCTTACCCCATTTGCCCATTTTTTCCACTTCCAGGGTAAATTAAAGACCAGGACTAATGCGGACAAAGCAGAGCTGGCCCTGGCACTGAAAGGCCACCTGCCGCTGGCTGGAGGAGCTTCCTCCCCGGGCCTTGGCCCCTGTGGTCCCTTCCGCCTGCAAGAGCGGAGGTTGAGTCTGACTCACCGTGGGGTTCACGGGATAAGGGGGGGCCCCCTCCGTGGGCTCTGAGCATGTCGCCTGCGAGGCCTCCCGGATCTGAAGGGGTAGATGAACCGATGGGCAGGACTTCCTGGGGATGCTGAGTTGGACTTTTTCTGGAAGGCAGCCACCAGGTCTGGGCGATTGCCTGGAAGCCATCAACTCAAGAAGACACCCCCAGACGTAACGAGGTAAGGACGGAACTCAAGAATTGAGTTTGAGTACTTCCCCCCCTTGTTTTGAAAGCAAAATTTCTGGTTAGTAAAGTGGCACTAATCTTTAAATCACTTGTTAGCTTTGTGACTTTGAGTAAGTAGATATCCTCTCCTGAGCCTCAGTTTCCTTGTCTGTGGAAGGGGCGTCATTTATGCCTCTTTTCTGGCTGTGCTGAGGGTGTGACATGATTACATGTCTTGTCTGAAGTGCCCAGGATAGAGCCTGGTCCATAGGAACACTCAGGATGTGATAATTATTAGTGATTATTATTGTAATGATAATCTAAAGGGATAATAGTGCCTTAATTAACTCTCCTCTTAATTGTTTTTGTGAGACAATAATGAAGATGACTGAATTTTGAAGGTGCTTATTATAAAGGTATCTTCTTGGTAAATACGTGTTACGTTTTACTCTGATTTGGAATTAGGGCTTAAGTGGCGCATATCATCTAATGGGACTTGCCTCCTTTGTGGTGGAAGATTTCTGGTTGTTCGTCTTTAACTGGGTTTTTCTTGGTTTTCTAATGTTATTTGCTTCACACCTTGAATGTTGTTTCAAGTTTGAGCAGAGCTGTTTTAGGCCACTTCTGCAATTAATTGTAGAGTATTAAAACTGGAAAGAATTTTAGGATCATGGTGGTTCCAGGTTGTGCATATGTGTGCACATGCATGTGTGTGTATGTGTGCACAAATGTGTATACATGTGTGTATGTGCGTGCGTGCACATGCATGTGCACGAGTACACGTGTGCACACGTGTATGTGCGTGAGTTTGTGCAGGTGCGCACATGTGTATGCACGTGGGAGTGTGTGCATGTGTATGTGCGTGCACATGTATGTGCGTGAGTACATGCGTGCACACGTGCATGTATGTGAGTTTGTGCAGGTGTGCACATGTGTATGCACGTGGGAGTGTGTGCATGTGTATGTGCGTGCACATGTATGTGCGTGAGTACATGCGTGCACACGTGCATGTATGTGAGTTTGTGCAGGTGTGCACATGTGTATGCACGTGGGAGTGTGTGCATGTGTATGTGCGTGCACATGTATGTGTGTGAGTACACACGTGCACACGTGTATGTACGTGAGTTTGTGCAGGTGTGCACATGTGTATGCATGTGGGAGTGTGTGCATGTGTATGTGCGTGCACATGTATGTGCGTGAGTACATGCGTGCACACGTGCATGTATGTGAGTTTGTGCAGGTGTGCACGTGTGTGCATGTGGGAGTGTGTGCATGTGTATGTGTGTGCACATGCGTGTGTGTGTGCACATGTGCTTGTATGATTATAAAGGCTGGAAACACTATGTCCATCTTTCCCACCTCATCACAGTTCTCAGACCTGCCATGTCTGTGTCTTGCTTGCGGACCTCAGCACACGTTATTCCCTCTGCTGGGGACCCCCTGCCCCTCTGTCCCTGAAGTCCCCATCACTACTCCTCACAGTTTGGATCTCATTCAAGCACCACCTCCTCAGGGAATCCTTCCAGATCACCTAAACCACAACTGCACCTGATAATGTAAAGTTGTCCACCAGCCTGACTTAAACGACTGCCAAACCCTGTTTTCTTCAAAATTCACCCTAGACCACCATTGCTCCTGTACATCATCATTATCAAGGGACCTGTCTGGTGAACCCCACCCTAGAATTATTAAAACCTTTCTCTTAGAGAATGTACGCCCATCATTTTATTGTTTCCTTCTTCCGAGCTCTCTGGGAGGCATGGGGCGTGGACTTGCGGTGGAGGCGGTGGCTCTGAGATGGGTGGTGTCCAGCGGGGACAGGCCACCCTGTGCCTGGTGTCGTCTTCCCTTCTCCCTGGACACTGTCATCCCCCTGAATCCAACCTTGCCTTCGTCAGACTGTTTCCTCCACCAGGAGTGACCTGTATTCTACCCCAGCCCCTGCTGATCATGTCTACTCATCTAAATGTTACGCAGCCTTTAGGGCTTGCTGCAAATGTGACCGCCTACATGGAGACAGTCCCGTGTCCCCACGATGAGGTCCTGCCTGTCCTCTGGGCCCACGCTGACCTGGCTTGCACTGTTCCTGGGACTTGCACCCTCTGCTTGTTCATCCTGCCTCCAGGACAACGGCCGGCTTGTGGGGAGTGATGGTCTCCCATGTCTTTGGGTGATGAACTTTGTAACAGAATTTTTGAATTCAGTACACGTGTTTTCCATTTATTTTCCAATTTAATTATTTTTGGGAGCTACTTTAATATCTCCTTTGTCAGATTATAGCCCATTTGCTTTGGTTCCTCAATCACTTGGCGTCCAAGCCCATCTTCCTTTGAGTAGGGGGCTGTGAGCAGTGGTGCTGACACACTGCCCGAGGTCCCACAGGCGTCCCCCAACTCACAGGCAGGACAGGTGTTCCCTGAAGGAATAGCACTTCAGCAACAAAGATGGGTTACTGATCAGTTACTAACAATCGCCTCAGTGACTTGAGCCCTTTCTTAGAGATGGGGAGGAGAGGGACAGGTCTGGAGTAAGGGGCAGTTTGCGATCATCCCTCAGTAGAGGAGTCTGAAGAGCGTGAGGACAAGGTGGGGTGCTGACCAGGAAGGGTCTCTGCAGGAGCGGGAGCGTGTGGCAGTGGGGGGGGGCCGCGCTGGGGGCCCCGCTGGCTGGGAGCGCCGTGTGCTTCTTGCTCGTGTACTTCATTAACACGCCGCCGTTCTCACCGCCAGGCTCCCAACAGGGAATGGGTCTGCCCAAGAGGGCCGGGAGCTCCCTCCCTGCACCGCTGAGTGGCCGGCCGCGGGTAGTGTGGCTGCGGGTCAGAGGGACAGCCATGGCACCAAGAAGGCGGCACACATCCAGCCGGCCGAGGGAGGCTGTTCTGAGGGTGACAGCGGTGGCTGGGCCCGGCCTCTTGGGACACACGGAATGTTTAGATTCTTCAGTGAGGAGCCTGTCATGCCCTGGGGACACTGGGGGGAAATGGAGCATGATGTCAGCGAGAGTTTGAGGAAAGAGCATCAGAAAAGTCACAGGTGATGCTGTGCTTGGTTCCTCACAGTGCGGCCTGAAGTGCGGCGCTGTCTCTTCTGCTCCGCAGGAGTGGCTCGCTGTCCCCGCCCGCCATGGTCCCTGCCAGCCGTGGCCTCCCCAGGTCCGTGTCCACAGGCGCGTCCGGGGCCTGCCACCACTCTGGCTGACAGACGCAGGCAGCACCCTCCGTTGGGCGCCCTGGGTCCACCCCCTGTCCCTTCTCTCCGTCCTCTGCAGACCCCGCTCAGTGGGCGTCCTCTCCCCTCTCTCTCCGGCTCGCCTGGTGCTCGCCCTGCAGCCGCTCAGCCCTGTCGGCAGGCTCTGCCCACGCCCGGGACAGAATCCGTGTGGATCGCATTTCCGTCTCACCCCAGGATGCTGCTGCTGACAGTCTCCTCCCTCTGAGCCTGCCATGCCCTGCTCCCTGCCCCCTCGGGCAGCTCGGTCGTCTTCTGGTGGCTCTGTGGAGCTGTCCTGGGCCGTCAACCTCTTGACTGCTGCTGGCTCCGTCCTCTTCTCCGGCTTGGCCTCTCTTCTGAGCCACGGGCCCACCTGTCTTCTGGACAAACGTTGCTCTTTGGGTGTCCCACAGGTACCTCAAACATATCCCCAAACGAACTCGTCCATTCCGAAGTCACCAGTCTTAGTAAAGGGCACCACTGTCTGCCCCACTGCTCAGAGACGTGCACAGGAGCCTCCAGTCAGCGGCCAAGTCCGCGTTCACCGTTCACCCTGGTCCACACTGTGCTGCCTTTGTCCTAGGTCGCCTGCTCCCGGCCCATCTCCCCATGTCCACTCGTGTCCACCTTCCACCTGTTAGCCGCACTGCAGGTCTCGTCATGAGCCTGATCCTATTCCCTGATACAACTCTTTGATGGTTTCCCACTGTCTTGGGATGGAATCCCGGGTCCTGAACACAGCGCGCGAGGCCCTCTGTGATCTGCTTCCTGCTCATGGATCCATCCTGGTCTCTGCTCTTCTCCCAGACTCCAGTTACCCCTGCACGCTGCCCACATTCTACTCATGCAGATGCTTTGCCTTTGGTGTTTCTGATTCCCCGGGGTCTTTCCTGCACTGACCTTTCCCTCCTCCCCTTCCCGGGGGCTGCTCACCTGCCCAGCAGGTCTTGGCAGGTGCAGCTCTTCCCATCCCAGCTGCAGCCAGCCTCCTGCTACACGCTTCTAGGGCACCTTTTGCTCCCCGAAGCGCAGACCTCCTGACACTGCCCTGAGGGTGGTTTTACATTGTCTACAGACACACTAGTTCATAAGCTCTGAGAAGATCTGAATCCCAGGGCTTGGCTGGAGTAGGAGCCAAAGCCAACTCTATTTCAGTAATGCTAGTTGAGTGAATGAATGCATGTGTTCAGAGGAGCCGGAGTTCAAAGCTTTATATATGTGTAAATACATAGACAACATGTATACACATGTACACACATACACACAGACACACATATATACACAGACGTACACATACACACATACAGGCAGATATAGACAAACACATACAGACACACATATACACACATACAGACACATATTTTAAACAACTTTATTGAGGTATAATTTTCTTTTCTTTTCTTTTTTTTTTTTTTTGTCTTTTGTCTTTTTCCGTGTCCGGCAACGGATCGCAACCCTCAGTGTTGCCCCTGTACCGGACCGGGGACCGGCAACGGGATTGCAACCCTGGGTGTTGCTCCCGTGCCTCACTCAGCCAGTGAGCGGGAACCGGTCTGTATGTGGGATCCGAACCCTCGGGCGGGACACATACAGACACATATTTTAAACAACTTTATTGAGGTATAATTTTCTTTTCTTTTCTTTTTTTTTTTTTTTGTCTTTTGTCTTTTTCCGTGTCCGGCAACGGATCGCAACCCTCAGTGTTGCCCCTGTACCGGACCGGGGACCGGCAACGGGATTGCAACCCTCGGCGTTGCTCCCGCGCCTCGCTCAGCCAGTGAGCGGGAACCGGTCTGTATGTGGGATCCAAACCCTCGGGCAGGAGCGCCGCCGTGCTTCCCAAGCGGTGCACTATCCAGTGTGCCACCGGGCCGGCCCGAGGTATAATTTTCTGTATTAGTCTGCTTCTGTTGCTTATAAGAAAATGCTTGGAACTGGTTACTTTGTAATTAAACAAAATTTATTGCTTACAGTTTCAGAGGTTGGGAGGTCCAAAGTCCAGGGAACACACCTGGTGATGGTCTTCTTTGGTGCTGGCTTTACATCAATGCAGGGGTCCCACATGGTAGAAAATGGCAGAGAAGAGAAAAGGAGAGAGAAACTCTCACATGCTCTCCTTTTAAAGCCCTCAGAACCATGCCCATGAAATAGGGTATGGTCCTTACAATCCTATCACCTCTTCAAGGCCCCGCCTTTCAATTATCATAGTAGGATTTCCCACCCTCTACGGTTACAGTGGGGATTAAGCTTCAGTGAGGTTGGGGGTGCATCTAATCTGCAGCATTCTGCCCCTGACCCCCCAAACTCATGTCCTTTCCACATACAAATACATTCATTCCATCCCCAAAGTCTTAACTTGTTCAACTCAAAAGTCCAAATTCAAAGTCCCATCTGTGAAATCAAAACAAGTTATCTGCTTCCAAGATACAGAGGTGGGGCAAGCATAGGGTACATATTCCCATTCAAAAAGGGAGAAATAGGCCAAAAGAAAGGGTAACAGGTCCCAAACAAGTCTGAAACCCAGCAGGGCAGGCATCAAATCTCAAAGCTGGCAAATCACGTATATGTTTGATGTCCTCTGCATGCTAGTGTGGGGGTTGGAACCCCAAGTCCCTGGGCAGCTCCACTCCTACAGCTCTCCTGGCCTCAGGGCATGCTTAAGCTCACACAGACTGGTGTTGCACGCTGGTATCTCTGCAATTCTGGGGACTCCGTGACAGTCACACTCCCATGGCTCCACTATGCATGGCCTTGGTGGGGTTTTTCTGCTGCAGCTCCAACCCCACATTTCCTCTTGGGATCACTCTAGCAAAGACTCTATGCAGTGAATCCTTCCCAGTGACAGATCTCTTTCTGGATCCCCAGGCTGTTCCATACATCCTTTGAAATTGAGGTGGAGGCTCCCAAGCCCCCACAGCTCTGGCATTCTGCGAGCCTAAAGACTTAGCACTGCGTGGATGCTGCCAAGCTTCCAGCTTATGTCTTCCAAAGCTGCAGGTGCAGCCGCACCTGGGTCAGTTTAACCATAGCTGGACCAGCCAAAACAGCTGGGGTGCTGGTGGAGAAAGCAGCTTCCTGACATGGTCCTGGGCAGTGAGCCCGTGGAGGGCACCTTGGGCCTGTTCCCCGAGACCATTCTGTCTCCCTAGGGCTCTGGGCCTACGACGGAAGGAAGAGTCAGCCCCAGAGGCTTCTGTGGTGCCCTCAGGGCCTTTTCCTTCTTCTCTTGATCATCCCGTTCTTTTGTACTAATCTTCTTAGCACCCTTGCATTTTTCTCCTGAAAATGCTCTCTGCTTCTCTACCACATGGTCAGGCTGCAAGTTTTCCAAATCTTTACACTCTGCTTCCCTTTCAAATTTTGGCTTCACATTATGCCTTTACCCCCATAACTCAGCGTAGGCTGCTACAAGTAGCCCTGCAGCTTCCTGAATGCTTTGCTGCTTAGAAATTTCTTCCACCGGACACCCTGAGTCAGTACCACGTGGTTCCACAGTCCATAAACTTGTGGGCATGAGCAGAGTGCAGCCAGTTCCTCACCAGTTCACAGCAAAGGCGACCTTTGCTCCCGTTTCCAATGAGTCCCTTCTCATTTATGTCTGAGATCTTCTCGGAATGTCCTTTACCGTCCATATTTCTATCAGCATTCCGGTCAGCACTACGTAAGCAGTCTCTAAGACGTTCCTAACTTTTCCTGGTTTTATCGTCTTCTCAACTCCCACCAGCAGCTAGGCTTTTTCTAACCTGCTCTTTCAAATTCTTTCAGCCTTTGCCAATTACCCAGTACCAAATCTGCTTCCACATTTTCAAGTATCTGTTGTAAGCAACACCCCACTTCTCTGGTACCAATTTTCTATATTAGTCTGTTTCTGTTGCTCATAACAAAATCCTTGGGACTGGGTGCTTTGTAAGAAAATGCAATTTATTGCTTACAGTTTCAGAGGCTGGGAAGTCCAGAGTCCAGGGAACACTTATGGTGAGGGTCTTGGTGGTGGCTTTACAGCAACACAGGGTCTCACATGGTAGAAAATGGCAGAGCAGAGAGAGACTGTCATGTGCTCTCCTTTTAAAGTCCTCAGAGCTGTGCCCATCAACTAGGGCATGGTCCTTACAATCTAATCACCTCTTCAAGAACCCAGCTTTCAGTTATCATGTTAGGGTTTCCCACCCTCAGCAGTTACAGTGGGGATTAAGCTTCAGTGAGCTTGGAAGGGCTTCCAGTCTACAGCAGACTGACAAATAAAAGCTGCACATATTTAACACGTACGACTCGATGAGTGTGGGGATAAGTACACACCTGCGGAATCATCAACACCGTCGAAGCCATAAACATGCAATGCTTTTTAGAGCAGTGGTTGCCAGATTTGAGAATTTTATAGACCCTTAAAATTGCAGGGGAAAATGTAAATTCAGGATACC
The DNA here is from genome assembly GCF_000696425.1 of Galeopterus variegatus. Lineage (NCBI taxonomy): Eukaryota > Metazoa > Chordata > Mammalia > Dermoptera > Cynocephalidae > Galeopterus > Galeopterus variegatus. The sequence continues at coordinate 317,660 of NW_007727734.1, read as the reverse complement.
AACTATAAATTTTCCAAGTGAAAATATTAATTAAAATAATATTTCCATCCCCCAAATTCCAAAGAGGACATACCATTTAAAACCAAAATAATAGGAGGACATTATATTAGAATGAAAACAAAATTGGCTTAAAGAAAAACTCATCCGATTGTCGTTAATCATAATTTTTCTCCTTTTTTTCCCAGACCACTGAGAACTTCCTTGTAGACTGGCACCCATCTGAAAACAAGCATTTAGGATGTGTTTTCTTTAAGAGCAGGCTTAGAAGCTTGAGGGGACTAAGATTTGAGCTGTGGCTTGAAGGGTGGGTAGCCTGTGGAGAATGAGAGAGACCTGGGTGTATTAGAGTTCTCAAGAAAGAGAACCAAGAAGCAGCTTAGAACCAGGTTTATTGCACGGATTGGCTCACCTGATTATGGAGGCTGACTAGTACCAAGATCTGTAGGGTGAGTGGGCAGTAGGAGACCCAGGGAGCCGGTGGTGTAGCGTGGCACCTTGGACCATCGCAGGCAGGTGTGGATGCTGTGACTTGCCAAGACCACCTTTGGGCAAACCTCGGATTTCACCATGGTTCAGTTCAGAAATCTCTTTGCAAGGAATAGTTTCAAACTCATGCTGTGTTATAGTTGATTAGTCTAAGTATTCATACAATATTAACAACCGTTCTTTCCTGAGCACCTTCTCACATGCCAAGAACTGTGTGTACTGTTTTCATAGACTGTCCCATACAGTCACCCACAAGTTGGTGAGGCAATCCCAGGTCTCACCATAGGTCACATGGGGCGATGGCTACAGCCAGGGCTCAAACCGAAGTCTGTGTGCTGCAGCTCTACCAGCTTGCCTTCCATCTGAGGGACCTGGACGTGTCCTTCTGTCCGTGTAGCCCGCAGGTACTTTGGTACAGCTATCGTGTTCCTCCATATCTGCTCTTCTCCACCCTTATTTTCAATAGTTCCTAAAGTGGCAGTTTCTAGCACTTCATCCTCCAATCACCCTCTTCTGGATGAATTCTAGCTTGTCATTACTTTTAGTATATGTCACCCAGAGGGGTGCAGAATACTCCAAAATAGTCTGAGTGGTGCGACATTATTGAAACAGTTCCTATAGATACATAAGTTGGAAAAGGGAGGTACCCGAAGGATGAAAGGGGGAGAGGTGATTCACCTAATGGAATAAGGAAACATATGGGGGAAGAAAGTTGGTTGCATTAAAGAATTCTCTTCCCTTGCTGTGAGTCATCTCTGATAGAGGATGAAGAAGACGTTTACATGTAATGCAAGTGCAGACAGGATTTCAGTGCACGTGAAGGGCAACTAATTACTTTTATCCTCGATTTAAATGTTAGCCATAATTAATGCTTAGAAAACATTCTTCGACATTGCAGTCCTGAAATATTGATTTAGGTAACTGAGGCATATTTTGTTACCAGCTGGCCACACGTGCCTTGGAAACCAGGTCACAGTTTTATGACATCTGTCTTGGTGGTGCAATGTCATTGTTACTGTGTACTCAGATGCCTCTCATTTTCTGAATCCTCTCATTTCCAGCATTTTTCATGTCTGCACAACATTATTATATGTGAAATATACTGTGAGGCTTGAAAGTACTATGTAAATGGGCAAAGGAGCTGAATAGACATATTTCAAAGGAAGACATACAAATGGCCGACAGATACATGAAAAAATGCTCAATATCACTAGTCATCAGGGAAATGCAAATTAAAACCACATTGAGATACCACCTCACTGCAGCTAGACTGGCTATGATCAAAAAGACAGTGAATAACAAGTGCTGGTGAGGGTGTGGAGAGAAGGGAACACTACTGCACTGTTGGTGGGACTGTAAATTAGTACAACCACTTTGGAAAACTGTGTGGAGGTTTCTCAAACAACTACACATAGATCTTCCATATGATCCAGCAATTCCTCTTCTGGGTATATATCCAGAGGAATGGAAATCATCATGTCGAAGAGATACCTGCACTCCCATGTTTATGGCAGCTCTGTTCACAATAGCCAAGATATGGAACCAACCTAAATGTCCATCGATGGATGATTAGATAAGAAAACTGTGGTGTGTATACACTATGGAATACTACTCTGCCATAAAAAAGAATGAAATATTCCCATTTGCAACAACATGGATAAACCTGGAGAAACTTATGTTGAGTGAAACAAGCAAAGCACAGAGGGATAAATACCGCATGTGCTCACTCATTTGTGGGGGCTAAGAGAGAAAGGAAGGCAGGAAAGAAAGACCACAGTAGTGCCGTGATCCAACAGAGGGAGAGAACATTCCTAGGGCTACAAATTGAAGTTGAGGGGAGAGGTGGATGGGAAGGGAGGTTGGAGGATAATTGGGAGGGGAAAAAAGGTACAAAACTAATTTCTGGCAATGGGTATGTCCCCAGTATGAATCTGGCCCCTACATCATGGACAGGAGGGGGGACAATCAGCTTTGTATCTCATGAATATTCAAAAGAAAGAAAGAAAGAAAGAAAGGAAGGAAGGAAGGAAGGAAGGAAGGAAGGAAGGGAAGAAAGAAAAAAGAAAGAAAGAAAGAAAGAAAGAAAGAAAGAAAGAAAGAAAGAAAGAAAAAAAGAAAGAAAGAGAAAGAACTGCAAAATTATTTAGGGTTAACAAAGCAGAATTTCATTAAATTGGTGGGAGACGATTAGCTTGGATTAGGTTGAATACTCATTCCCAAAGTTAGGGAAATGTGGACATTACCAAAAGGCTCTGCTTGCTGAACGTGGTTTTTTAATTATCCAGCTTCCTACGATGCCTAAATTGTCCACAATTAAGGGCCCAAACCATTTGAGGTTAGCCCTTACTTCCATAAGAGTTCTACGAGATTCAAGTGTGTTACCTGGTATATTACCCCATTAATGCAGAGTCATTGTCACATTAATTTACCGATCTAATTGGCTGCTGCTTAGTTAGGTCCTAGAGAAATGGTGCCCAGGTCAGTAACTTTTGATCCAGGCAATGGATGCTGAGTGTGAGGAGGGGTTGTGATAACAGAGAGGCAAGTTGAAAAGCCAGAGCTTACACTATGTCTGAGCTCCAGCCAGGACTGAGGGTGCAGGTTTTATAGAAACGTGCACATATGCAAGAGTAAACATGCACACACGCACACATGCACGCACTCCTGGAAGACCTCAAGCGTGGGAAGATGCTGTACACAACCGCAAAGATGTGTGCAATCAGGAGGAAAGCCAGGCTTGGGGAAAGCAAGAGTTCAGCTGTGATCACATGGAGCTTCTTTCTCTTGCTGGGGGACAGACAGAGGCAGGTGTCCAGAGGCTGGTGGATACATCAGGCAGCATCCAGGAGGGATGGGACTGGAAGTTTGCACTTGAGAGCCATCGGTGTGTGGGTGGCATTTGAGGCCATGGGTGTAGGTGGGAAGAGAACCCCGTAAGAAGTAGGCTGGTCGGCGGCGTTGTGTTGCTGCAGGGTCCGGTAAGATAAGGGAGGAAAAGTGTCCAGTTGACTTAGAGGAAGAAAGTCCTTAGTGGTCCTGACAATAGCAGGGAGGACAGAAGCCAGATGGCACTGGGATTTGGGCTGAATGACAAATGACAGATCATTGAAGTATCCTCTGAGATCATCTATTTATACAAGTTTCAGTATTCTGAGGACAGCAGAATCTTATTTTAAAATTAAATCTTGGAGCCTCAGTTGAGAAAGAGGTAACACCCAAGTCTTCTTGTTGAGTCAGGGGCAAGGTCTGGAGCTCGCCCCTTTGTCTCCCCCTCCGCCCTGGGCCCCAAGGCATCTCCCCCGAACGCTGGAGCTCCCAAGGAGACAGTTTGAAACCATCTCACCCCTGGGAGAGCTGGAGCTCGAAAGATTTGACCAAGCGCTGCACGGCTGATGGAGACAGAGGCACCGAGCTGCTTGTTGTGGAGAACAGACCTTCCACCGCGTGGTCAGTGCGACACGTGGGCTAATTTGAATGATTAAAATTTATCAGGTTCATGCACAAGGTCTGCAAGTGTTGTCAGAGGGTGGTAGAGTTACTGTAGTTGTCATGGTTATGTTTCGGGTTAACTTCTAGTGGGACTATTTGAGATATGGGAGTGATGAGAATACATGCAACTCACGGCATTGCGTAATTGATGACCTTGAAATAAATACAGCTTAGTTTTTCCCTCATCTGAGTTACAATGAGTAGCCAACTTTATTTTTATCTCGTTGTACTTCTTGGAAGTGCTAATATGCAGCAAAGTGTCCACGAGGGGAGTGAAAGAGGTCACCTGGGAACACGAAGCATTCCTGAAGAATCATGGAACACCCTGGATTTTCTTCTCGCTGGTCCTGCCTCAGCTCCTGCTTCTCAACGGTCTACACACAAGCCATACTGATGACTTTAAAGCGTGACTCTGATCTTGTCATTCAAAAGACTCCAGTGGCTTCCCACTGCGTTTACAGCCCAGTCCACGCTCCCCGCCTTGTCCACGAGGCTCTGAGCGGCCTTCCCCCCCTTCTGCAAACCCAGTGTGCTCCGTCCTGCCCCGTGGGCTTTCGGGCTGCTTTCTGGCCCAGATGCGCCTGGCTCTGTCCCTGCCCTTGCTGTTGCCCGGGCCAGCTCTCTTCCTTTCCTCCTCTGCGTCCCTTTCATGTGAGGCTCTTCTGATCTCCAGTCTCTAGCGTCTCAGCCCTTCACATCACCCTGTTTGCTCCATTTGTCAGAGTCTGGGAAAGTTTGCTTACTTGGAAGTGATTGTCGTCTTCCATATTTAGGACCGTTTCCCCAGCCTGAACGTCAGAAGGGGCTCCACGAACAGTTGCCGGATGAGATAGTCGGTGGGACACCTTGCGCGGTTGGCTTCATTGTCTGCTGAGGTCATGAACTGGCCCACTCTGCACAGGGGTGTCTGGTGACCTTTGTAATTCTTCATCTGAAATTTACCATTATTATATTATTGTTAAATCTTTATTGCCAGAGGTGGCGGACAAGGGGGCAGTTGTCATGATGAACTCCTTAAGCAGTCATAACTTTAGATTTTAGCAGAAATCTGTGTCTTCAAGGGATAGGCTTTAAAAATGTAGGCAGCCATTTATACTGATGGAACTCAAGGATGAGCCTGTTAGACAAACTAGCACTCAGCTCCCCAAGGTGACACCCCGAGCTCCCAGATCAAGGGCGATACAGAAGCACAAACTCCCACGTGGGTGTAGGTCACTTAGCCAGGGCTGAAGACGGATAAAGGGGTGACCCCACTTCTGGCCTGGCCTCAGCCCTCTGACCGGCAGGACGGCCTCAGCTCACCTTGCAAACCCGGGAACTGAGCGTTTTGAATGAAATCCAAATGTCTGGACTTCAACCTGAGTCAGTCCAAGGGGATTCTGCTAGGACGAACAGGAATTGTAAGAAAGGATTATCTTTAGCTACCAGTAGATCCTAGACATCTATCTCAGCATCAGTGGAATTTATAGCCAACTGACTTTTATGTAGTTATTATTTTCGGTTAGGAGCTGTGTTCCTTTCTTAAAGTTTAATTCTTGACTGAGTGAAACCACTTAATTAACTCGCCCATTTTGAGCCAAACCAGCTTAGGTTTTGGATAAATTGAAGTGAATTTTTATCGTACCGGTACTAGTGACTTTGCTGTGTGAAGAGAGGCTGCTACACAGGTTCAGTTTGGGGAGCAGAGTTCACAGCAACAGCAGATGCACTGTGGTTCTGTGAGGTATGGACGCTTTGCCAATGCGAGGTGTCCTGTGTCATCACTTCACAGCCAGCAAGGGCATGCGGGTGGCACAATAAAATGAGCACACACTAAATTTTCAGAGATCTGGTTTTCAAGTCAAGGTCTCTCCAAGCTTGTCCCCTTGGACCCGTCACTTACAATGTCTTTGGGTCACTTCTCCATCTATAAATGGAGGACCTACATGAATGTATGCACCCTCTGTCTCAATGCATTCACTCTGTGAAGAGTTCGAGGAAGCTTAAAACAAGCAGTCAAATACCGTAGCATTAAAACACAGAAGCTTGAATCAAGTGGGAGCACATCATTCATGAGAAGTAATAGTGTAGAGATAGGAGAGGAAAGCAGTGACGCAGAAGCGAGCAGCACAAACAGACCAAAAGGCCCACGAAGATGTAAATTTCAGCCTCAAATTTGACTCTGAACTTCCTGGAATGTGAGATAAAAATGAAGACATGGGGAGAAGCAAAATTTTCATTGGGAATGAAAAACCATTTTTGTTCTTGGGGAGAAGCAAATCTTTTCTGAGAACTGAATGCAAAAGGTATTCACCTTGGACTTTTTCCATCAGGCCTTGAGGGTTGGTGCACAGTGTCCTCAACAATAGCAAACACAGCAAGATATTTCTTAATTATTTATACCCTCACTTGTTCCATGAAGGATTTGGAGTGACAGTTTTCATAAAGCGATTTCTTGTAGTGACCCTTAAAAAACCATATTGCTCCAGGAAGCTGAATCTGTGACAAATCCAGGCCAAGTATCCCATCTTCTAGTGGGCTGCTTGGTCCAAGGCTAGGAGCTGGTGTGCTTAGACGGGAGGTAATTCCTACCCCACCCACAAGGCTATATGTGGCTCAAAGAAAAAGTGATATTGGAAAGTAATTTGGAAATTGTAAAGTGCTAAAAACTGTCAGTGGTTATTATTTATCCATTTCGTTATAAAATCATAATTAAAAATATAAAACGTGTCTTAGAAATGTTATATTAAAAATACCTACTTCATGAGTTTCATGAAAAGAAATAAACACAGGGCAAGCTCCCGCTGCAGGGCTGCTGTCACTGGGAGAAACCCACTATGACGTTTACTTCCCACTGCTGCCTGCTAGTCATGGGACTTCCTTGCAAGCATGTACTTCAGAATCTGGAATTCCAGGTAAGGGCTTTGCCAAAATGAGATTAATAGTACACTTCCCAGATATACCATTTATTATCATTTTCTGCTTTTGAAAAATAGAGAAAATCTTGTTTACAAAACAAGTGTCATGATCATGTTAAAAATCCCCTCTGGAATGTAAACTTGTCTTAGTTCATTTGTGCTACTGTAACAAAATGCCTGAGGCTGGGTAATTTATAAAGAACAGAAATTTATCTCTTCATACTGCTGGAGGCTGGGAAGTCCAAGACCAACATGCCGGAGTCTGGTGCGGACCTTCTTGCTGCAGAAAGCAAGAGGGAGGGAGGGAGGGAGGGGGAGAGAGAGAGAGAGAGAGAGAGAGAGAGAGAGAGAGAGAGAGAGCGCAAGAGGGAGCTGGACTTTGATAATAAACCCACCCCTGTGATGGTATTAGCCCATTCATAAGGGTGGAGTCCTCATGGCTCTTGAAGGTCCTACCTCTTAATACTGTTACAATGGCAATTAAATGTCAACACGAGTTTTTCAGTTTCAAACGTCAGAAGCATAGCACTTCTGGAGGAAGGGTTATTTGTTTGTTCAGTTCTGTCCTTGGTGCGTAGAACAGTGCCTTGTGTAGGACAGAATTCGACTGACGTCTGTTCAACAAATGGGTGATGAAATCTGTAACAGAGAGTAAATACCAGTGGGTATTTGAGAGAAAAGTTGTCAAGGTTATATGATTATTATTATTCTGAAACCAGAAATATCAAGAGTGAAAACAAAAATAAACTATGAAGGAGTCTAAAGGATCATTTAGTTAAACCCACCTGGATATCCCCAAAAGCTATTAACATGAACATTATTGCTACTAAATGCCTATTATTAATATCATCCCTAATTTTACATAAATATCATCATAAAATTTTAATGTCTTTGTAAATATCTGAGGAAGACTACAAGTATGGAAATTTTAAATTCATGCTTGTAAAGGTTCTACTTAAATCCTTCAAGTGAATCTTTAGGTGACAGGTAATTGGCCGTTTGCCTAATTTTTTTCGCATTGATTTAATTCGGTGCCAATAGGCACAGGTGTGCCGGCTGTCTCTTCTAACTTCCAAGCACCAGTGTTTGGCAAGGATGAGACATTGTTGCATAATAAGATTCCCCCTCCCCCCGCTTTTTGGGTTTAGCCTAAAGTCTTTTTAGTGGTTGCATTTGAAACCTCTGTAGGGATCCGGAATGCTTTTCTGAGTTACATTTCAATCAGACTGTGCTTACAGAAAACACCAGTGAACTGGGAACTTGTCTGCAAGCACACACACACACACAGAACAACAAGACGAAGGGGCTTAAAGGAAGTTAACAGCAAAAAAAAAAATTCCATCTTTATGTAAATGTGGTTGTCTCAAACTGTTTTTTGTACCTTCAGAAGGTTGCAAAACTGTCTTGGCTGTGTGTGGAGACGAAGTTAGTTCACAGAGCCAAAGAACATATCACGCGGGTGTGGAAGAGCCAGCCCCAGCCTGGGCTCAGGAGGATGCCTTCCAGCTCTACCCTTGATGCTTTGTGTGTCACCGTGGCCCATCAGGTCTTCTGTCTGGACCTCAGTTTCCTGCACTGAAGGTGCAGATGTGGCTGTCATACTAACAGTCTGTGTGTCTGTGTCTGGGTCAGTATTTCTCAGAGTCTTCCCAAGGTGTTACTTGCTATTTGGTGAGAAAAAGGTTCTGAGATCTCACATGTATGGGAAATGTTTGGTTAAATGCAGTTAAATTGCAGGACTTCTCAGAAATTTTAATATGCTGGGTTGTCTATTCTGTTCCATTGGTCCATGTGTCTGTTTTTATGGCAGTACCATGCTGTTTTGATTACTGTACCTTTGTAGTATAATTTGAAGTCAGGTAGTGTAATGCCTCCAGCTTTATTTTTTTTTGCTTGGGATTGCTTTGGTTATTTGGGGTCTTTTGTTGTTCCATATGAATATTAGGATTATTTTTTCTATTTCTCTGAAAAATATCATTGGTATTTTGATGGGGATTGCATTGAATCTGTAGATTTCTTTGGGTAATATGGACATTTTCACAACATTATTTCTTCTAGTACATAAACATGGAATATCTTTTCATCCTTTTGTGTCGTCTTTAATATCTTTCAGCAGTATTTTGTGGTTCTCATTGTAGAGATCCTTCACTTCCTTGGTTAAATTTATTCCTAGATATTTTATGCTTTTGGGAGCTATTGTGAATGGGCTTGCCTTCTTGATTTCTCTTTCTCCTTGTTCGTTATTGGGGTACAAGAATGCTACTAATTTTTGTGTGTTGATTTTGTATCCTGAAACTTTACTGCATTTGTTTATCAGCTCTAGGAGTTGTTTGGTGGAGTTTTCAGGTTTTCCTGTGTATAGGATTATGTCATCTGTGAACAGGAACAATTTGACTTTGTCTATTCCAACTTGGATGCCTTTATTTCTTTCTCTTGCCTGACTGCTCTGGCTAACACTTCCAATACTATGTTGAATAGGAGTGGTGAGAGTGGATATCCTTGACTTCTTCCTGTTCTTAAAGGAAAAGTTTTCAACTTTTCCCCATTCAGGATGATGTTGGTGCGGGGTTTGTCATGTGTGGCTTTAATGTGTTGAGATACTTTCTTTCTATACCTAATTTGTTGAGAGTCTTTATGATGAAGTGATGCTGAATTTTGTCAAATGCTTTTTCTCTGTCTACTGAGAAAATCATATGGTTTTTGTACTTGTTTTGTTGATGTGGTGCATCACCATTATTGATTTGCACATGTTGAAGCATCTTTGCATGCCTGAGATGAACTGTACTTGTCATGGTGTATAATCTGTTTGATATGGTGCTGCATTCTGATTGCTCATATTTTGCTGAGAATTTTTCCATCTATGTTTATCAAGGATATTGGCCTGTAGTTTTCTTTTTTTGTTGTGTCTTTGTCTGATTTTGGTATCATGGTGATGTTGGTCTCAGGGGATGAGTTTGGGAGAATGGCCTCTGTTTCAATTTTTTGGAATAGTTTGAAAAGGATCAGTGTTAATTCTTCTTTAAAGATTTGGTAGAATTCAGCAGCAAAGCCATCTGGTCCTGGGCTTTTCTTTGTTGGAAGACTGCAATTTAATTTCTCATTATTGGTCTATTCAGCTTTTCTATTTCTTCTTGGTTCAGTCTTGGTAGTGTGTATGCATCCAGAAATTTGTCCATTTCCTCCAGATTTTCAAATTTGTTGGTGTATAGTTGTTCATAATAGCCTCTAATAATTCTTTGTATTTCTGTGGTATCAGTTTTAATGTCTCCTTTTTCATTTCTGATGTTTGTTATCTGGGTCTTTTCTGTCTCTCTCTTTTTACTTAGTCTGGCCAATGGCTTGTCTATTTTGTTTATCTTCTCAAAAAACCAATGTTTTGTTTCATTGCTTTTTTTTTTGTCTTGTTCTTTTGGTCTCTATTTCATTTAATTCTGCTCTGATTTTAATTATTTATTTCTGTCTATTAGTTTTCAGATTAGGTTTTTCTTTTCTTTTCTTTTTTTTTAAGTTCTTTGAGATGTAGTGTTACAGCCAAAACAATCCTGAACAAAAAAAGTAAAGCCAGAGGCATTACACTACCTGACTTCAAATTATACTATAAAGCTATAATAACCAAAAAGTATGGTACTGGCATAAGAACAAACACATGGATCAATGGAACAGAATAGAGAAACCAGAAATCAATCTATGTACTTACAGCCAACGGGTTGTCAGCAATGGCACTGGGAACATACACTGGGAAAGGATAGCCTCGTCAATAAATGGTGCTGGGAAAACTGGATTTCCACATGTAGAAGAATGAAACCCATACCTCTTTCCATATACCAAAGCCAACTCAAAATGGATTAAAGACTTAAATATAAGATCTGTAACTATGAAACTCCTGAAAGAAAACATACTTCCTTCAGGAAGTAGGACTGGGCAAAGATTTTATGAATAAGACTTCAAAAGCACAGGCAATGAAAGAAAAAATAAACAAATGGGATCGTATCAAAATAAACAGCTTCTGCACAGCAAAAGAAACAATTGAGTGAAAAGACAACCACAGAGTGGGAGAATATCTGTGAAGTTTGCATCCAAAAAGGGATTAATATTCAGAATATACAAAGAATTCAAAGAACAGAAAAAAAGCCCCAAATAATCTTATTTAAAATTGGCAAAGAAGCTGACTAGGCATTGCTCAAAGGAAGATATACAAATGGCCAACAGAAGAATGAAAAAATGCTCCACATCACTCACATCAGGGAAATGCAAATCAAAACCATGTTGAAATATTGTCTCAATCCAGTGAGACTGGCCATTATCAAAAAGACAGAGAATAACAAATGCTGGTGAGGATGCAGAGAAGGGGGAACCCTCCTGCACTGTTGGTGGGACTGTAAATTAGTGCAGCCATTATGGAAAACTGTATGGAGATTCCTCAGACAATTACAGATAGAACTGCCACATGATCCAGCAATCCACTACTGGGTATATACCCAAAGGAGTAGAAATCATCATGTTGAAGGGATACCTGCACTCCAATGTTTATTGCAGCTCTATTTACAATAGCTAAGAGTTGGAGCCAACCTAAATGTCCATTGACAGAAGACTGGATAAGGAAAATGTACATGTACACAATGGAATACTACTCAGCCATAAAAAAGAAAGAAATTCCACCATTTGCAGCAACATGGATGAGCTTGGAGAAAATTACGCCAAGTGAAATAAGCCAGGCACAGAAAGAGAGATATAGCATGTCCTCACGCATAAGTGGGAACTAAAATAGAAAGAAAGAAAGAGAGAAAGAGAGAGAGAAAGAACCGCAACAGTAAGTTGAACTTTCAGAAGGAGACAACAGATCTGTGGTTACTAGAGGTGGAAAAGGAGGAGTGAGAAGGGGGCTAGGGAGACACTGAGTAATGGACATGAAGAATAATTACATTGTGTTATGATGAATTTATGCTAATAATCCTGATTTGATTATCACATATTGTACATAAATACTGATAGTCAACTCTGTACCCAGCAAATATGTATAATCGATTGTTTCAATAAAATAAATAAAATATTAAAAATAAGTAAAAAAGAAATTTTAATATGCTAATTTACATTTTGGCTCCAAAAGGAAGACTAGTTTGTGTTTCCCAAGTTGTTCATGCATGGTCCTCTTCTTTTCCCTAATACCTGTCAGCATCTCACCAGACAGCAGGTGTCTGCAAAACCACTTTGAAAAATGTTCGTCTATGTCGACTCTTTTCTCATGAAGCTCTCACATGTAAAACGAGGCTATTTCACTGGCTCGGTGGTGAACAACTTTTTCACTGAGACGTGTTTCATCATTTTTTTCCCACCGTGAACAACACATTGGCAGGAGTTTGTTTGCACGGCACGGTGTGTTCACCCAGTGACTGCCGGGCAGCCCTGCCGTGAGTGGCTGTGTGGTGGGGGTTAGGCTTCCGTCATGAGAAGAAGAGCTCATTTTGTCATTTTCTCCCTTCAGGGTCTTCATGCAGGAAATCACATGACCCAATGATCTGGAATATTCAGTTTCCTCAAAGTGGGATTGCTTTCTAATCTTTTTCTTTCTTTAACAGTGTAGGGTACATTCAGGGCACTCTAGCTAACAGCTACGGCGACATTTAGATTCACATGTTTATTGATGCTAGTGCTGAGCACGTTGGCTTGTCCTGCCCTGGCAGTCCCTGGAGTGTTGCCCTCTGGGGGCACCTGGGGCCTTACTGGACAATTTTAAATTGGTGGAACTGACGGGCCCCACTGGTCATGCTCCTTTGTAAGTGTCACCCTCCCATGGATGAGTGTGTCCCACATGGTGGTGTGTTAGCGGGAAGCCCTTGGTGGTCTGTTACTGGGTGAATCTGGGGGATTGTCTGTGAGGAGTAGGAGCTATGGTCAAGGCATCTGCCCTGAAAATCTGGTCAGGGCCTGTGGTCTTATCTCATGTCTACTTTCTTGGGAGATTCTTAAATACTCAGTGATGTTCACTTAGTACCAGCGCATTGGAGCATCTTTTTACTATTTGACTATATGCAAGCCTGCAGGGAAGGGGTGGCCAGCATTAATCCTCCAGCCGGTATGGGGCTTCTGTCGCCTCGCCTTCATCTCCCTCCCCACCCCCACTTCCTACTTCGACACAGATGAGTTCCTGCCAAGCCGAACCTCTGCTGGCACTGAGGGCTTTGAGTGGCTGCGCGTGGCTCCCTTGTCCTGCAAAGTCTTTCTCGACATCATCCTTACGGTACACCCAGCATACAGTAGGTACTCAATGCAGGCTTTGTTGCAGGGGCAAATAGATTCCCTTTTCAACGGTTCTACTGAGAAGTCACTGGATAATTCCCTGATAAATCCAGTGATGGAGAAAGGATTGCTGTCCAGGGTAGGGTTTTTAAGGTTGGGTACTTCTGTGTTTGGAGAAAAGTTGTTTCTTACTGTAACTAAAATATGTCTCCCTGGAGATCAGTCCCTTGGTTCTAGTTCTGAATTCAGGTCCTACAGAAATTATACCCACATCTGTGCGACAGACCTTCAGTAGTGAAGGCAGTCTCCTGCCTACCTTGGTTTTTGTGTGGTTTTATTTTTCACGGTATTAATATTTACAGCTTCTGCACCAGGTTTATCTTATAACATGGCTTCAAGACTCCCTCAACGCCTTCGAGCTTGCACGCGGTGGCTGCCCCAAACTGGAGTTCCCCACAGAGGCTGGCCAGGGCTAGCCCTGTGGGCCATTCCTGGTCCTTGTGGGGACAGGGGAGTGCAGTAGGTACAGACCATCCTGGAGCTTCCTTCGTGGACACTCGGCATGGCTTGATCCATTAATTCCCTTAGCACGTATTTATTAAATGCCTAATAAAAAATTCAGTAGTCTATCATCTAATGGAGCATATTTAAATGCTGTCATTAAAAAACCTTTGAATCTTTTTTTAGAAAAACACCAATTGCTCTCATCTGTGTTCCCTAGATTCCAAGACGGAGCTTTTGGAGTAGGATTTTTCATGCGAAGTGAGGTTCAGTTATTTAGATGTACTTTTTTAGCCTGTCAATTATTTGTAACCCAATGTATTATTTCACCTTGGCTTTGTCACACATGCACTTAATGAACATGCTTTTTAATATTCTATCAAAATTGTTCATAAAAATGTCCATCAGGACAGGGTCGCATATGGAGCCTTGAGCCAGACCACTGGGGACTTCTCCAGGGATCATGAACCAACAGGAGGTCTGGATTTCTTCCTAGGTGCTTGGTTGGAAACCAGAGTTTATTTGAATGGTGGTTTATTGTAATTAGAAACTCAGTTGCTTGTGCAAATTGCCTTTTTTGGTTAATTCATTGTGATAAGATTTTGGACCGATCGGTGGTACTTTATACATCTTCCAATAAATATCCTACATCTTTGCTCAAGCAGCAGGAAGAGCACCGTCGTGGTCTTTGATCCTAAGGGGGCACCTTTAGTACCCTCCGACTCCAACGCCAGCTTCTTTCATGTGGTCTGAAATTAGAAGGTAACCAGAAATTCTTCGATGAGGCAGGCGTGCTGAGAAACCAGAATTAGGTATCTGAACGGGGGGTTACCCGTTAATTCTAAGAGATTAATTCTGAAGATCCAGTTATTAATGGAAAAACCAAACCACTGAGGTAAAGTCTAGATACTTTCTAATTATAATTGAGCTGGGGAAATTAAAATCTTTGTGCAATGTGAAGAGACATAATGCAGGCATTTTCCAGCCTAAGAGCTAACCTGGGAATACACCCAGTCACGTTAGTAAGAAACTCAAAATGCACCCTAAGTAATTTCAGGGGCCTGAGTGGGCCTTTGAGAAGCTGGAAACGGCATCCCTCTTGTTGGCCTGTGTTCCCAGGCATGGGATGACTAATATCTCAGACAGCGAGATGGGGCGTTGGAAGGCTCACATATTTCTTAATGAAGTGTTCAGCTAAACCTGAGTGCAGATGCAAAATGTTCTTACCTCGCCTGACCTGTGTGTTTATGGAATTTTAAATTGCCCGGCCTCGTTTTCTCAGCTGATGTTCAAGATTGTACGCATGCAAGGAACAGAGGGTGGGGGAGAAAAAACATCCACCAGCCTGGAGAGGCCCTGGTAGAAATGAGTCTTGTGTTTTAGCTCAGTGAAGAGGCTCTCATGTTTTTTCCCTGGCTTTCGGTGAGAGTTTGGCTGCACAGTTTGTCAAAAGTAGTATTATGCTCCACTAAGATGAAGCTGCAGCTCTCCGAGGTGCGTCTGCGTGTGTGATTGTTGGGAAGTCCCTTCCTGCGGTCTAACTGTGCGCTTCCACGGCTCGTTGTCCCCCCTCGCACTCACGACGTTATGATCACATGTCTCTTTGTTGTGTGCAGTGCGTGTCTCTCTTCCCAGCAAGGGTCCTGTTTGTTTTATACACCACTGTGTACGTGGGCTCTAGCCAAGTGCCTGGCACACAGTAGGTGCTCAACTTTAAGTTAGAGTTGAAATTAAAGGTTTTTGTGAAAATCTTAGATGTAAACTTATTACATTGCCTCCAAAATTATGCCCACAAATCATCCTCAAGCATCACGTGGGTGTCTGGATTGGATAATCTTTAGGATCCTTACACTGGAGATTCCAGAACCAACATGCGTGTTGGACGACAAAGGTCTCACATGGCTGAAGCTGCTCCTTGGTGCTGTGGAGGTTATAAGAGAAGGGGGAGCCTTACAATTAGAACTTACGATCTACTAGGGTGGTCTAGATCGACTCAAATCAAATGATTAGTGGCCATGACAAGACAGTATATGACCACAGGCTAATTTAGGCCACTAGGGCAATAGGGCCCTAGGAGAAAGTAGAGACCACTGTGGCATGGAGCCTTGGTTACAGGTGTCGGAGAAATGGTCTCACACAAGCCCTGACCAACTTCTCTGGTCAGTTCTCTGTTTTAAGGTGAGCTTCTGTAAAAGGGATGCAGCAAATGGCAGGTGACTGGGCTGGAGGTGAACTTGGTTGGGGAGGGTCACGGTGTGCAGAAGGGGACCCAGCTGTGGTCAGTCTTGGTGTGTTCTATGGGGGATGCCACACCTGCTGGCAGGTTCAATGTGTCACTTCTGGCCTCTGCTTTCAAAGGAAAGAAAAAAAAATTCTCAGAAGTGGTCAATTTCTTCACCTCTGGTCTGAGTTTTGGTTCTTTCCCTGAAAGCCTAGGACCATTATGGCTTTAGTGACAGATGCTGGTTGTTCAGGGGACATGGGTCCTTGTGGACATTTTATGTGTGCCAGGGTGGGGTGGTTTACAATCCAGAGCCTTAGTGGGGCCTGCAGGCACAGATGTGGCACAGGCATAGACAGGGGTCCCTCAACAGGCACTGCTCTGTGGAGAGAGCATGGTGCCCACAGGTGCTGAGTCTCAGGCAGCACTCCCTGGCCTGTCACATATGTGGGTGCATGTGGAGCGGATGTCATGGTGGCTCTGGTGTCCAGTGGGTACTGGTCTCTAGCAAAACTGGGAAGTCAGAGGGGTAGTCTTATGCAGCACACACACACACACACACACACACACACACACACACACACACACACACACACACACACACACACACACACACACACACACACACACACACACACACACACACACACACACACACACACACACACACACACATGCCTGTCTGAGGTCCTACTGAAATGTGTGTGCTGTGTTGTGCTGCACTGGCTGCATCATTTGGTTAGCTGCACCTAGGCCAGCTGTCCTGGGGTTGACTGACATCAAAATTAGTGGTAGCTGGAGGTGCTGGTCCACAACCAGCTTTGGATAGGGGTGGGCACAGATGGAAAGGACAGTCAGGCAGGTCACAAGACAAGAACCCTGATATTAGAACTGGGCTCAAGATGGGGACTAAACCTCAAGGAGAAGGCAAAGCAGAAGCTAACTCTCAGAGAGAGGGCCCAGGTGTCCAGCACACTGTTTGGATGGGTCCCAGAGCTGTAGGCGCCGAGCTCTCCAAGGTCAGAAGATCCCAGCTCCCCCAGAGCCTCAGGTGGGGGTCGTGGCCGCAGATTTGGGAGGGAAGTACTTCAGGGACCAGGGGACCTAACATTAGATAAAAATCAGTTTAAGTATTACACCTTTTAGGCATAGTTGCAATACAAAAAGGGAATGGGTTTTGAATTAAAGGGGAAAATGCAGGGATAAAGGAAGCTGTTTTGGATGGAGGCCTTGGCCCACCCACCTGTGACGTGGCCCTGTCCTACCTGCTCACAACACTGCCTGGGCATCTGGGGTCTATGGCCAGCAGACTTCCCATAACTATCTTCACATAACTATCTCCTATGGTTCTCATCAACCATTTAAGATATGCATATGGAAAAAACATTCTACCGTGTAAATATATGTGACCAGGACTTCTGTGGAATTCTTTTTTTTTTTTTTTTTTTCCTTTTTCCGTGTCCGGCAACGAATCGCACCCCTCAGTGTCGCCCCCATACTGGACCAGGACCGGCAACGGGATCGCAACCCTCGGTGTTGCTCCCACACCTCGCTCAGCCAGTGAGCAGGAACCGGTCCGTATGTGGGATCCGAACCCTCGGCGGGAGCGCCACCACGCTCCCAAGTGGCGCACTACAGCAGTGCGCCACCGGGCTGGCCCTTCTGTGGAATTCTTTAACAGTAGGCAAGCCCTGGGGTGCTGTAGGAGACAGGCGGTGGTGGCAAACTTTTTTTATTTTAGAACTTTCTTTTTTTTTTTTTTTGTCTTTTTCCATGTCCGGCAACGGATCGCAACCCTCAGTGTTGCCCCCGTACCGGACCGGGGACCGGCAACGGGATCGCAACTCTTGGTGTTGCTCCGGCGCCTCGCTCAGCCAGTGAGCGGGAACCGGTCCGTATGTGGGATCCGAACCCTCAGGCGGGAGCGCCGCTGCACTTCCCAAGCGGCGCACTGCAGCAGTGCGCCACCGGGCCGGCCCTAGAACTTTCTTAAAACACTAAAAATACTAAAGTACCAAATATTTAGAGGCCTTCATGGTCCTTAATATTTCCTTAGTTTTATTATATTTTTATTGATAAACACGACATACACATTTGTAAAAGTACATTAAGTGTACATGTACAGCTTCATGAACATAAATGAGAGTGTGTGTATCCAGCACTCCTACCCCACCTCTTCCTTCACCTCTCCCATATCTTTGAAATTTATGGTAATAGTTTTCTTGATTTTCTTTACAGTTCTACCACCTCTATATGCATCTTTAAACCATATGATTAAAAAGGTCTATTTTGAACTTTCTGTTAATGGAATCCTGTGGTTTCTGTTCATTTGAATCTTGCTTCTCTTGCCCGTGTGATGTTAGTAACTTCATCCCTGATGTCACATGTCATGACAGTTTGCTTGTGTTCATTTCCATATTGTTTTATTTTCATTTCTGTACAATTTTCTACTTTATAAATACACCAAAATATGTCCATTGTCCTGTTGATCACTATTTGGGTTGTTTCCAGGTTTTGACTATTACACAAAAATGCTGCAAAGAACATTCTTTTAAATGGGTTTCGGTGCACACATGCATGAGGTTATCTAGGAGGCAAATGAAGAGCGGAATTGCTGGGTTGATGGGTGTAAATATATGCAGTGTTTCAGAATAATGCCCAAATATTTTCCAAGATGGTTGTATCAATTTTTACATCCTCCAGCAGTAATAAAAATTTAAATTATTCCACATTTCCTCAACACTTAGTTTTGTCAATCTGGTGGGGTATCGTGGTATTTTACTGTGTTTCTTTTCCTTTTATATTTCCTTAATTATTACCACATTATTTTTTTTCTCAAAATATGCAGCAATAATGGCTAGCCTCCTTTTAAATATCAGAATTAAGTATTAAGTATTTTTCATATCATTTTAAATTTATATTGCCCTACAGAGAAAACAGAAAAGGAAAGGATGAAGGTTTTTGAAGCCTGGATACACTTCCAGCATCAGCTGGGTGAGTAAAAGATCAGCAGCTCTTTTCTTCTGCTTTTCCATGTCCAGGCTCTATAAAATGAAGCTGGGTTACAATTCTGAAAAACACAATAGTGTGATAGAAAGGGTTGGCCAGCTGTAAGGCAGGTAAGGAGAAAGGACAAGGAAGAGACATTTTGTTCCAGAAACAGACCATGTGAAGATTCCCTGTTCATTCGTTTTTTCCCCAAATCAGTTTTAGGAGGGAATATAATCTCAACATGAGCTTCAGGATACTGTCTATGAGAGGTGACTGTGCTTATCTTTTTGGGGAGGAATATGGCAAGTTTAGATGAAATCTGTGATGATGCTTTTCAACTTACTGTTCTACTTGGCCTGTCTTCACTTTTGAGGGAAATATTGATAGGCAATCCTGATGTGGTCTGGTCCAAGGGACTTCTTCAAAATACTATAAGAACTTCTGCTAGGAAAAACAAAGAGAAATATCTAGTACTAGTTTAGGTTAGAATTAGGTACCAGGAATTACTGTGTTTACCATAAGGCAAGACTCTAAATCCAACACATGGGAGTTCATGTTTGTGGTAGTAGCAGGATAGCCTGGTCGATTTACCCTCCCACAGATCAACATTATAAAATCTGAAAAATATATAAATATTTTTCATGGCACTGGAGAGTGTCTGATAATAGGCAGAAACATGAGGGGAGTCTACCCTTGAAACAGGCACTGAACTTGGTAAAGTTTTTGAGTTCATAACTTCTTACCTGAGGGTGCTCTTCAATTCATGGCTTTGGACAGCAGAAACCTGCAGTGTTATTGAAGTGTTAGGAAAGTGAATTTGGGGCTGGAAGATCATCTATAAAGTTAGAGAGAAAATTCTGAAAGAGAGAATGCCCCAAATCTGCTTATAAAATATACCCAAATCAATGGCTGACTGCTAAACTATGCTTGTGTGTGGGAGATTCCAGGATATCTGGTGAAAAAAGCAGCATCTGGAAGCCAATATAATTAAACAGAGATTTAACTGTTGCCTGCTACATAGTATGGAGTTTGATTCCAGCTAAATTAACTGTTTGTTAAAATAAAAATCATTCTCCAGAGGAGCATAAAATAATCTAGACACTCTACAATGTTTCTTTCATAATGACTTGTATTTTATAGTAACAAAAAATCCTAGATATATGAAGAAAGAAGGAAGTATGACTCATAGTCAAGAGTAAAGAAGCAGCTAATTACAATCAAGCCCAAGTGAATCAGATGCTGCAATGAGCAGACTCTAAAGCAGCCAATAAAATGTGTTAAAGAACTTTTTTTTTTTGTCTTTTGTCTTTTTTCCGTGTCCGGCAACGGATCGCAACCCTCAGTGTTGCCCCCGTACCGGGCCGGGGACCGGCAACGGGATCGCAAGCCTCGGTGTTGCTCCCGCGCCTCGCTCAGCCAGTGAGCGGGAGCCGGTCTGTATGTGGGATCCGAACCCTCGGACGGGAGCGCCGCCGCGCTTCCCAAGCGGCGCACTATCCAGTGCGCCACCGGGCCGGCCCTGTGTTAAAGAACTTAAAGGAAAATGAATGTATAATAAATGAATAGATGGGGAACTCTGACATAGAACTATAGATGGAAATGTTAGATCTTAAATGTTCAATAATAGAAATAAAAAATTTGCAGAATTGATTTAACAGAAGAATGAAGAAGGCAGAAGAAAGAATGAGTGAACTTGAAAATTGACCAATATCAATGATTTCTGAAAAAACAGTAAAAACGTTGAAGAAAATGAACAGAGCCTCCGAGTCCTGTGGGGAAATATCAGGCAATTTAATGTAAGTGCAATGAGAGTTCCAACAAGATATGAGAAAAATAACCGAGCAAAAAAATTTTAAAAGAAATAATGGCTAAAAACTTCCTAAATTTGATTAAAGACATAAGTTACAAATTCAAGAAGCTCAAAGGACACCAAGCTGGATAAATACAAAGAAAACCACACCTAAACATATCATAGTTAAGTTGCTGAAATTCAAATATAAAATGTTAAAATATAGTCAGAGATAAATGGCCTGTTACATATAGAAAATATACAAATGACAGCGGATTTCTTACCAGAAACAAGAGAGGTCAGAAGATGATGGAATGACATTCTCAAAGTGATGTAATGGAAAGAAGTCTGTCAACCTAGAATTCTAGATCCATGAAACTAGCCTTCAGAATTGAAGGAAAGAGACACTCCAGGCCTGCGCTATTGATTTCAGGACCCACTAGTGAGCGAAAGCTACTGGTCACTGAAATATGGCTAGTTTGAGGGGAGATGTAAGTGTAAAATACATACTAAATTTCAAAGATTTAATATGAATAAAATAAGACAAATTATATCAGTAATAATTTTATTATACTTCTTGCATGAAATGATAATATTTTGAATATATTGGGTTAAATAAAACATATTAATCGCATTGTAGAAATGAAGGTGACAGGAAGACATTTTAGATAAACAAGTACTAAGATAATTTATATTCAGTATATGCACACTTCAAGAAATGCTAAAGGAAGTTCTTTTGGTTAAAAAGAAATAATAGGTGTTAAGTGGATCTAGATTTAGTGATGATCACTGGGAATGGTAAATATAAGGTTAAACATAAAAGACTATATCAGTATTTTTTCTTCTCCAAATTTTTAAAGAAAACAATACTTTATATAACACCAGTTATAAAACTATTCTAGGATTTATCATGTATTTAGATACAATATATATGAAAGCAATAGCACATGGGGGGACGCAGCCATAGTGTTGCAAGATTCTTGTATCTGCACAAAGTGAGCAGTATTAAACGTAAGTGTGATAAATTACAGATGTATGCTGTAGTCCCTAGAGCAACTACTACATTAGACATATAGCTGAAAGGCCAATATGGGAATTAAAATGGAATGTCAAACAATCTCTGATTAACCCAAAAGAAGTCGAGAAAGGAAAACAGAGGAACAAAAAAAGAGATAAAACAAATAGAAAATGTAAAGTAAAATGGTAGAACCTCAACTCAATAATTAGAAGAAATGTAAATGAACTAATACGCTAATTAAAGGGCAGAGATTGTAAAGCTGAATAAAAAGCAAGATAAACTACGTGTTGTCTTAAGAGATGCACTTTAGATTCAAAGACACAAAAAGGCTGAATGTGTGTGTGTGTGTGTGTGTGTGTTTAAGACAGTAATTATTAGAAAACCTGAATAGCTACAGTAACATTAGACAAAATAGACTTTGAGACAAGCAAAGATAAAGAACACTTCATTATAATAGGAGGCTACATCATCAAGAAATAATAATTAAAAATGTGTATAAGCTTTATAACAGAGCTTCCAAATATATGAACCAAAAAACAAGAGAAGTAAATGAAGAGAGAGGTATATTTGTTGTATTTTAAAATCTTGTTATCAATAATTGGTGTAACAACTAGAAAAAAATTAAAGGGATAGAATCTAAATTATAAATTATGATTATAAATTTATATATTTATAAATCTATACATAAATTATAAATTTAATTATAATCTTATAATACAATTATAGAGTCTAAATTACTTAATTGACTTTTGTGATAACTCCACCCAACACTGCGGAATCCACATCATTTTCAAGTGTACGTGGGATGCTTATCATGACAAGCCATGTGTTGGCCCGTAAAAGAACTCTTAATACATTTCAAAAGATTAAAATATTAGAGTGTGTCTTCTGGCCACAATGGAATTGCATTTGAGATCAATAATAATACAAGCTCTAGAAAAGCCCCAAACTTTTATGTTACATAAACCTTAATCTCATACATCAAAGAAGAAGTCATAATGGAAAAAATAAAGAGTTCAAACTGAATGGAAATACTACACGTAAAATTTTATGAAATATAGTTAAAGCTGTGCTTGGGGGTAAATTTTTATCTCCAAAATGCTTATTTTAGAAAAAAAGTGATTTAAATCAATGATCTAATTTTTCACTTTAAGAAACTAGAAACCAATGAACAGAGTGAATGCAAAGTAAGTAGAAGAAAAGACACGCCAGAGCTAGAGCAGAATAAGTGAAACAGGAGCAGACAAAACAAAAGGGCACACCTTGGTCTTTTGAAAGCACAGATACAGTTTATGAACCTTTGGCAAAAATAATTCAGAAGAAAAGAGATAAAAATTAATATTACGAGTAATGAAAGAAGGAAGATTGTTTCAGATCCTACAGACATCAAAAGTGTAATAAGGAAATTTTATAAACAATGTT
This sequence comes from Galeopterus variegatus, assembly GCF_000696425.1. Classification (NCBI taxonomy): domain Eukaryota; kingdom Metazoa; phylum Chordata; class Mammalia; order Dermoptera; family Cynocephalidae; genus Galeopterus; species Galeopterus variegatus. Next base: position 294,609 of record NW_007727734.1, on the reverse strand, counting down.
ATGATAATAAATTTGATAAGTTTGTCGTGTAAACAAATCACAAATTGAAATGGAAAAAATTAACCCCATATTCAACTTGTTAAAAATGACATATGATGAAAGAAAAAATCTGAATAGCTTTATATCTATGAAAGTCCTTAAACTTTCTACCAAAATAATTTCCCACAGAGATGTCTCTAGGCTCAGATGGTTTCACTGGTGAATTTCTTCAAAATCTGGGGAAGAAATAGTACCAATCCTACAATATTCTATTAGAAAGTAGAGAAAGAAAGAATATTCCTCAGCTCATTTCATGAGGGCTGCTTAACTGTGACACCAAAACCTGACAAAGTATTCACAGGAAAATAAAGGTATAAACCAGTGTCTCTTATGAACACAGATGCTGAAATCTTTAACAAAACATTAGCATTGAATCTAACAATACATAAAGAAGATAACACATTATGACCAAGTGGGTTTTATCCTGTAAATGTAAAGTTGATTTAATGTTTGAAAATCAATATAATCCACCATAGTAATTGAATAAAGAAGAAAGCAATATATTTATCTCAATAGATGCAGAAAAGCATTTGACAGAAGTTAAAACCCATCGAAGACAAAAACTCTCAAGAAACTGGGAATAGAAGGGAACTTCCTCAGTGTGATAAAAGACATCTACAAAAACCCTCCTGTAACAGAACACTTAATGTTGAAAGACAGAATGCTTTCCCCTGAGACTGGAAACAAGGCAAGGATACCTGCCGTCATCACTCCCATCTGACATTGTGCTGGAGAACCTAACTAGTGCAGACAGACAAGAGAAAAGAACAAAGGGTAGACAGACTGGAAATGAAGGGGCAAAACTATCCTGTTCATAGACATGACTGATTACACAGGAAACCCTGAGTTATAGACAACACCAACAGAACAAAACAGCAATAAAAGCTAATTTGAACAAATATGTGCATTTAAGAAAGTCTCAGGATTAATGGTCAATATCCAAAAATACAACTGGATTTTTACTTGTTAGCAGCAAAAGTTAAAAAATAAAATAGAAAATTTTTGTGTAATACCATCAATGAAGCATAAGCTACTTAGAAATAAAGTTAACAAAAGAAGTGCAACATATCTACAGGGAAAACTACAAAACATCTCTGAGAGAAAACAGGAATACCCAAATAAATGAAGAGATATACCATGTCCATGAATGGCTGGAAGGCTTGATCTTGTTGAAATGTCAATCATTGCTAATTTAATTTATTTTTTCAACACAATCCCAACCATAACCTCATAAGAACTTAAATACTTGAGTTTAACATCAATACAGAAGCACAGAGAATATAGATGAGCAAAAAAGTTGTTAGTTTATGACACTGGCTTCATAACCTATTAGAAAGTGCAGTGATCAAAGAGCGTGGTTTTGGGGTGAGAACAGATTCATAGAACAATGCAACAGAATAGAGATTCTAGTGCCCACACTAATGTGGCTAAGTGATTTTTAACCAAGGCATCTAAGACATCCAATAAGAAAAAGTAAGTCTTTTCAACAAACATTCTTAGAATAATTTGATATACATGTAGAAAAAAAAAAAAAGAAACTTGGCCTATCTCACATTATAAACAAAAATTAATTTGAGATGGATCATAGACATAAAAGTAAAAACTAAAACTATAAATCTTTTAAAAGAAAACATTGGAGAATATCTTCATAACTTGGAGATAGGCAAAGGTTTCTTAGAACACAGGAAACAATATTTACAAGAGAAAAAATTGATTAGATTTAATCAAACTGGAAAAGAACCATTGATTATTAAAAAGACAGTTAAAAAAAGAGATGAGCAAGCCCAGACAGGGAGGAAATCTTCCAAGTACACATCGGTGACAAAGGACGGACACTAAGACCATAATCCCTATACCGCATAGTAACAAGCGAACGATTTATTTTAAAAAATGAGTGAAAGACTTGAACAGTCACTTCACAAAGGAAGACATACAAATGGCCACATGAACACACAGGAAGTGCTAAATGTCACAGTCACCGGAGCAGTGCAAATTAGAACCACGGGGGGGTACCACTACACATGCACGAGAAGGACTGAAGTTCAAAAAAAGAACCAGTTGGAGTTCTAACTCATTCCTGGTGGGTATGTAAAGTGACATAGTCACTTCAGAAGATGCTCAGCAGTTTCTTATAAAATTAAACACACACTGACCCATTGATGCAGTAATTGCACTTCTATGTATTTATTAAAACAAACAACAAACAAAAAACAAGCAAACAAAAAAAGAAAACATACATCTGCGATATTTGAATCCTAATGTTCATACCACCTTTATTCACGATGGCCCCAAACTGGAAACAACTTGAGTGGCCACCAGTGGGTGGAAGGATGAAAAAGAAAACATACATCTGCGATATTTGAATCCTAATGTTCATACCGCCTTTATTCACGATGGCCCCAAACTGGAAACAACTTGAGTGGCCACCAGTGGGTGGAAGGATGAACGAATTGTGGTGCATTTCTTCATATGATGGAACACCACTAACCAGTAAAGAGGAAGAAGCTGCTGGTGGACCCAACAGTGTGGGCGACTGTCATAGACATTAAGCCAGGAATGGAAGCCGGACCTCCCAGACACATTCTTTATGACTCCCTTCAAGTTATGTTCATTTACAGGCCGAACTAGCAGTGGAGACATATGGGTGAGTATCGACTGTGGCCAGGGAAGGGCAGGAAACCACTTTCTGATGAAGCAGAAGTATTCTAGACCCTGGGAGGGTGTGGGTTGCACATGTGTAACTATTTGCCAGCATTATTCAGTTAAGATTAGAACATTTCACTGTATTTAAATTTATATTCCAAAAAGACCTGTAAACAATTTTTTAATGATAACAGTTGAGTGGGGCATGGAGAGTGGGTGGAGGTCAACGAAACAAAGATGGCAGAATGTTGATAACTGCTGAAGCTGGTCCTTGAGAGTCAGGCATACAACCCCACGTGTGTGTCTGCATCGGCCAGTCAGGAGGTTGTCATGTCTCTGGCTCCCTGACTAGTGGTTCAGGCTTGATCACCACCAGATCTCGGTTGTGGTATTGGATGGATGTTAGCACTGTTCTGGGAGGCAACCAGAACATGGGTCACAGGAGCTGCACCTGCACTGGATGCGGAGCTGAAGGAGAGAGCCTAACTCACAGGCCGGGCCGACCCCGAGCACCCCGATGGAGAGTCCTGGCATTTCTCTTTTCTGCTTCTCCTCCACAATCGTCCAGTTTCCCGAGAGTATCTACAGTGAGGATGGGTCTCCAGGAAATGTAGAAGTTGACATTTGTACTGTGTGAGGAAGGAGTAAAGGTCCACGCGTGTAGTCTTCCTGGAACCAGTGGGATTTCAGGAATTCCCTTTCCACTACCCCACCCCCAATCCATGCAAAAGGAAAGTAAACTAACCACGAGACGGTAGATGTGGAGCAGCAGCACACGTATCCGTGCCCAGATGTCCATGCTGTGGCCTGGCTGTGGCCTCTTGTAAGCGGGAGTGGTATGATAGGCAGGAGCAGAGCGGCCATGTGGTGTCAAAGCCAATCCCACTGCTGAGAAGGGGGCCATTCTGCCCACTGTCTTCTGATTTGTGCAATTCTAGGGACGCTGACAGGAAGAGGCAACGTTGTATAGTGGAGGAATCCAGAGTTCAAAGTCTGAAGAATTGTGCTGGAGTTCTGCTGCACTGTTTATTAGGTAATTTGTGGTTCTTTTTTTACTGTTACTTACTGATACCATCGCAACCCCAACTGCTAACATCAGGTGGTTTGTTTAGTTGAATCTTCCTGTTTATTGGAGTGATGGTTGAATATTTGTTTGACAACTGAAGATCTTGCAAGCCTCATGGTAACCACTTTCAAAACCAGTTTTTTCTTGGCTAGAAAGTTAAGGTGATAGGTCTACCTATGATATGCCAAACTCTGATAGGCCCCAGGAGATTTCACGTTTGCACAAATCCCTGTTTTCAGAAATGTTTAGACAGTTTACACTTTCAGTATAACGTTACTTCTGTGCCTTTGCCTGAGTCTGCCTCCCGTTCGCCCTGCCAGTTCAGCAGAACCAGCTGTATCCTACACATCCTCAGACGCCAAGTTCACATCCCACCCCTGCTGTGAAGACTTTCCTGGTGGTCTGGTATGATAACAAATATAAACAAAATAAATACAATACAGCTATAATGTTATTTTAAAATATTTGTTAATGTGCTACTGTCCCTTGCTGGTCCTTTCTGCAGCCGTTCCCCTCTTCACCGAGAGATGCCCCTTTGCTCAGGGGGACCGGAATTGTCACAGCAGGAACGGAAAGGATAAAAGCACATCGACGTTCAACTTTTGACATCCACAGATGTCTTCTACAGTGACAGTATAATCATAAATTCCACACTTTGTCTAGAGAGGAAATCTTTTCTAAATTCCTTTATTCCCATTTATTAGTAAGTAGACTGCCCGTGGATAAGGCTTTATTTATGACTGGGGTGGAGAAAACCCCAGACAGGATGTGGAATGCTCACCCCTTCTGATGTAGTTTTGTGGAAGGAAGATGTATCCTGAGGTCCCAGGAGGGTGGTGTGGAGGAAAGGTCAGAAGCAGCGGCATTCACGCCACCCTCTCCCATGACCCTGAGCTTGGACCACAACCAAGATGGCTCTGCTGCATGATGTGGGGCTGGTGGCAGATGGCTGGATGGCCGAGGCTGGGGCCACCCTCCTGGCTTTCCCATGGTCTCCATGGGGTGGGAAGGGAATCCTGGGTTCCTTCTTGCATGATGTGGGGCTGGTGGCAGATGGCTGGATGGCCGAGGCTCGGGCCACCCTCCTGGCTTTCCCATGGTCTCCATGGGGTGGGAAGGGAATCCTGGGTTCCTTCTGAAGGGATGTGGAGGTGCTAGGAGGCCCAGTGTGTGGGCAGGGGCCTGAGTCAGAGGATTTCATGACTAGGGTCCAATGGCCAGAATCTGATGGGACTGGCTACGCCCAGGCTTGGGCCCAGGCTTGCCCAGCCTGTTTAGTGAGACCAGCACCATCCAGACAACCCTGAGTAGTACCAGGTGCCTTTCCTTGCTGTTGCCATCAGGTCACAGAAACATTGTAGACATCGTAGAAATACTGCACGTTTATCTCAAAGAGATGGTTAAAATGAAGAAGACTGGTGTATTAGTCCATTTATGTTATTTATAACAGAATACCTGGAACTGGGTAATTTACAAGAAAACAAAATTTATTGATTACAGTGTCAGAGGCTGGGGAGTCCAAAGTCCAGGGAAAACATCTGGTCAGGGTTTGGGGGTGACAACAGTGACCCAGGAGTTTCACATGGCAGAAAATGGCAGAGCAGAGAAAGGGACTAACTTCACATGTGCTCTTCTTTTAAAGCCCTCAGAACCGCCCCTGACCACCGTTATTAATCCATTCACTACAGCGTGGTCCTCAGAATCCAATCACCTCTTCAAGCCCCCACCTTGCAATGACCATAATAGGATTTCCCACCCACTTAACAGTCACAGTGGGGGCTAAGTTTTGGGGGACATTCAACCCAGGACAGACGGCATGACATCTTGGGCTGTTTCAACCTGTGATCCTTCTTCCACCACAACCCCAGCCCAAGTACTCTCCGCATTTGCTCTTGCCCAGGAAGAAGGGCAGGTTAGTGCGAAGAAACGGAGCCGGGGAGGGTGTGTTTAATTGCTGGCCCTGCTGCATCTGCCCTGACTTCTTAGGGAGTGAGTGGACAGTGGCATGTCCCTGTCATACTCTTCTCTGCTGTGCAGTTTTACAGTTGTGTTGATATCTGCTTTGGAACTCGTGGTGCACACCCGCACACTGTCTCGTTCACTGGCTTGTTCGGATTTATTGGTCTCACGATCCCCAGTACGATACAGAGGATTCTGAGGACAAGGGTATTTTCTTATATTGATTTTGCTCTCCCTAGCAATTAGCGTAATGCCAGAAAAATGTATGTCCAATAAATATTAGCTGATTAGAAGGACATGCGAGGAACCTGGTCAGTTGTGTGTAATTGAGGTTTTGTTGACCTGAGATCTGTTTCCAGCGGCACCTGGTGCTTCCTCACCGGTGAAGCGTGCCCTGGGAACCAGTGTGTGGTGGGGATTTCATTCATGTGTTTAAGAGAAAACAATGTTTATCTTTAATGATTCTGATGTGAAATGTGCCTTTCCTCAATTTCATTAAATAGCTAATTTATTTTAATGTTTTTAATTTCTTTGTCTTTAACATACATCTCTGAAACAGACTGTAGTTGTAGCATTAGGTAACATTTGAACTTGGAGAGGCCATTTGAGTGAACTATTTCATGTATAAGTCTGTTGTGCCTTGGAACTTTTAACAATCTTACCGTTCTCTTTGGAAGGTAGACTGTAATATACGGCAAAGGGCTGCATTCTTATTTTGAAAGTTGAAGCCATTCAAGAGAGGCGTTTCTATTATTAAGAAATCAAATAAGCTTGAGTGGATTCTTTAAAAGTTTCTAAGTACAGTTAGAAGACACCTAATTCCCTCACACCTCATTCTTGGTTAACGCCATTTGTGTCTTTGCCTTTTCCCACAAAGGTGAGGAGCAGGTGCATGATGTCTGTTTCACCTCAGCCTGGGGTGCCTGGTCGGGAGGCCCCGTTCCCTGCGTAGGCGCCTCACCGCTGCAAGGAGTGACTGTCCACGTTCACCACCACTAGCCAGAGAGTGAAATCGCAAACCTGCCTCTGCAGAGAAAAACATCCCAAGCTCTAGTGTCCGTTTCCCAGCCATGCTCATCCTCACGGGCATGGAGCAGCTTGAAACTTACCAAGCCGCCTCTTTTAAGTCACAAACCTTCAGAAAAGGAGGAAAAAAACTTGAAATTTGTTCTACAGAATAAAAATTGTCCCCTTAAAAAATTATTTGCAGCTGTGCCTGATGATGATGGATCTATCCCATAAACCAGGGATCAGTAAACAATGTGTACCCTACAAAGAGCTAAACAAGTCCTTGCTCATCAGAGCACTTAATTGCAGTGGTTATATCAAAGCCGTATAGAACTTAATCACCAACCACAAGTGAGGCTCTGTGTCTTACATAGGTGCCTCTGTCATTGTTTTTCCACCTGTTAAAATGAAAGATTCTTGGAATATCATAATATGTAAAACTTGTTTATGATGCACATATAAAGACCCTTTCATCTCTTAACAACTGTGATGTCGTGATATGAAGCCTTTAGTGCCACCTCCTTCCAGACATGCACCCCAGATGTTATCTGATCCACTAACTTGTGTGCCCAGTGTAAATATATGGGAACCAATTATGAGATATTTCTGTTTTCAGTACATTTTATGAGGAATTTGTCCACTTCTAGATTAATAGAAAGATGAGAAGACTTTGTTGATACGTTTTTCCTGAAGGTTTAGAATAATATCTTGAGCATTGAGGTAAGAGAAGCCTATTAAAATGGAAAAATGAAAGTCAGACCCTAAATAAAAAGTTCCTTTAGTATCTTTGAACAAAAGTTATGTCGAGAATACATACTTGAGTATTTCTCCACGAGACAGACTGCGAATTTCCTTTTCTCCTGTTTAGATAGGACAGATACTTCTCATTTTACCAAATATTTAATTAAGAAGTTCAGTCTCTCTCTGTCTCTCTCCCTCCCACATTCTTAGGTCTTAATTTTGGTTAGGATCTCCCCAATTTTTAAAAATATAGATTCTGGGCCCTGTCCTAGACTGCTTAAATAATAATAATTTTAAAAGACCTCTAGGCATGGACCTGAGCACAGTTTGCTTAAAAGGCTCCTGGGTGATTATAATGTATGACTGGGGTTAGAACCACAGATATACTGAATCACATTATGTTGTAATGTTATTTTATTCATTTAAAAATATACTCATTATTCAAAGACTTCCAAGCACATATGCATAAAGAAACTAAATTTCCCAATCACGAATACATCAGAAACCTTAATTGATATATTGTTTTTGTTCATTAGAGAATCTTTGAATGAATACATTTAAAGTTGCATAAAAGCCATATTAAAAATTTAGTTGTGTTCACTTCAGTTTCTATTGGAAGGGCAGGTAACGTGTAACAAAGGTGGGATTAAAAGACAGACTACTGTAAGATGGACGAAAATCTGAGTGGAAAATTCCTAACACCCAAACTCCCTGGAAATTTGCTCTCAAACTGTCTTCTCATTTATTTTAAGATCTAGAAATTACATTCTTTAAATTATCCTTTATCTGGAATTAAAATAGTCAGGAAGTTCATGTGATTAGTTACAGTCTCAGTTATTGAAAAGAATGCAGATCCTAGAACATTTAAGAAAGGAATTTTATGGCTATTTTAAGGGTCAGGAAAGATTTCAGCCTGTCTCTTAAACTCGCTGTGTCTGTAGGACTGTGGATTTTCTCTCCAAACTCATGCCCAGCGTGCATGGCTCAGGGCCTGAGATAGGTCTTTGACGTCGTTTTCGAATGGTGCAATTACATCATGTTTGGTATAATTTTAGTGGTAAGTATATCTTATTATACGCTCATTTTGTAAAAGCTGGTCTTCTGCATATATATGTTCTTTTTACTGGCCAGAATGTTTAATGAATTAGAATACCCCATCTTACCATCATTCTGCATAATGAGAGTTTACTGTACAGCTATTTTTGGTAGCCTGGGATGGTGGGAAGCTGTTCACAGTGACGAGCACCTGAGTCTGCTGATTGTAGACACGAGTAATTCACAATATCCCATCAGTCATGAGGGGAGCAGACGAGCTAATTGACCCACTTAACGGATAGAGCTCCCCAAAGAGGGCTGTCTTTCATGGCTTAAGTCCCATTAATCAACAAATACTCGTTGGGCTCCTGCTGTGAGCCTCGCATGGTGCTGGCAATGCTGGGGCACAAAGCGTGAATCAGGGCCCGTGTCCTGCTGCATCTTTGCATGTGACTCTTCTAGTAACACACACCGTATTTATGAAAATGATCACATCATATGCCGTGAAAGAGGTGCTAACTCGCACAGGATGGGGAAAAAAGAGTAAAAGAATATGGAATAAGAGACCAATTGCATGGACTGAACAGAGAATTACAAAACACAGAGCCCACCCGCAGCTGGTGTTAGCACAGAAGAGGTACCCCGACATGCTGTGTGTCTCAGCTAAGAAGTAGACACCGGCAGCTGTTCTCAGTCTATTTCTCCTATTAAAAAAAATCATCCTCTTAAGTTATGGGGGACTTTGTTTGTGTTTTCTGTTTGCACCTGGATTGACATGCTGTGTGTCTCAGCTAAGAAGTAGACACCGGCAGCTGTTCTCAGTCTATTTCTCCTATTAAAAAAATCATCCTCTTAAGTTATGGGGGACTTTGTTTGTGTTTTCTGTTTGCACCTGGATTTTGCTCCAGGAATACAGAATGGCTGCAGTTAGGAAAACAAACCTTACAATTGGGAGAGATTTGGATCCCAGAGTGAAAGCAGCAGCTTCTGGATCTGAAGTGAAACTCCAAGGTACAAGTATCTTCCACCTGATGAGCCGACCGCTCCGTGGAAGTGTCGCTGCTAGGTTAGGCCTGCTCACGTTGCTGGTGTGCGGGTTATGTGTGTGTGTTTTCCACTTCTAGGTCTCAGGCTGAAGTAGGAGTAATGCCTTTCACCTGGTTTACACACGCCATCTGAGGAGAGCCTCTGTGCACTCTGAGATTGTGGGCAGACAGCGTGTTTGTGTCTGTGCACTAGTGGGTGTGTGTGTGTGCAGGTGGAGAAGTCGTGAGTGCTGGCAGGGTGTGGGCACGGCCTTGTACTCCCACAGTTCATTCCACCTACTGTTCACACCGACCACTTTCATAGTCTGGGAGCTTCAGGATGCCTCGATGCTGGTCCAGAGCTCAGAGGCAGGGATGCTGCAGAGGGCGGGGGTGGAATGCAGCACCGGGACACTGCCTGAGTAATGTTGTGTCCTTGGATGTTTGTGAAAAAAAACCCCTATTTAGATGTGCACATATATGACATGAAACAAGTATTCATGTACACAGTTTTAGTGGTGGCATGTGTAGCTTGTGGTATATACGCTGCAAGCCTTGGGGGGGAGTTGGTGTTTCTGTATCTAACAGTACATTCTGGCTTCACAACCCGCATGCAATGACCTTGCGCAGAAGAAGTGAGAGCTGAACCGAACACAATGGCAGGTTTACAAAAGATCAGAGTAAA
>NW_007727734.1:282540-284371 GCF_000696425.1 Galeopterus variegatus | reverse complement strand
GAATGCAGCACCGGGACACTGCCTGAGTAATGTTGTGTCCTTGGATGTTTGTGAAAAAAAAAACCCCTATTTAGATGTGCACGTATATGACATGAAACAAGTATTCATGTACACAGTTTTAGTGGTGGCATGTGTAGCTTGTGCTATATATGCTGCAAGCCTTGGGGGGGAGTTGGTGTTTCTGTATCTAACAGTACATTCTGGCTTCACAACCCGCATGCAATCACCTTGCGCAGAAGAAGTGAGAGCTGAACCGAACACAATGGCAGGTTTACAAAAGATCAGAGTAAAGGTGACGCCAGGCAGAAACTGTTTCAAATAACACTGGATGGTCCACATGGGAACTCGAAAGGAAACTATTCTGCCAAGAAGCGATTAGTTCACTGCGAGACGGCCTCTCCTTTTTAAGTCCAGCATCTAATGCAGTGCGTCTCTCCTTCTTTCATTTCATCCCACTTATCTCTCCCACTTGGGCTCATTTCACATACTTTTGATTTGATTTACAAATTTGCTATTGGATTTTGGAGGCATTATGGAGTTTATGCTGGTGCCAAAGTACCCACATACGTTTCTATGTTGAGCTTTTGTGATGTCACTTTGACTTCCACTTGTCATTTTATACTGCTGTTGGGACACAGCCTGAGCATTCACTGGTGATGTCATTGCAGGGGCTTACGTTGCAGCAGGGGAGATGAGAGTCAGACCTAAGTGGCACAGGCAGCCATTTTATTTTAGACATACTGTGTCCCTGACGATGTCGCTGTGCAGGGCTGCCCAGAGTGAGACATGCCAGCTCTCCCAGATGGTTTAGAAATTCTGCGTGTGGTTTTGTCTGTCTTAGTTCATGTGGTCATACTCTGTGTCCCATGCAGAAGCCATGTGATAGTAACGAGAGAAGGCCTACCAGGCAATACAAGGGTACTTCAAAAAGGTTCATGGAAAAAATAGGATTGAAAGATCATATGAATCTTTCCATGAACTTTTTGAAGTCTTCTTAAATTGTACACAAAATGCGGCAAAAAGTAAGGTGCTGTTGTAGCTTGACAGTAAACAGCATTAAATATCAGAAATGAGTACTTCCTCTTGAATGCAGTCAGAAGGGTGAGCCGACTTCCATAGTAGAATATTCGAGGTCTTTTCATGCATGCTGTTTAGGAATATCCCCAGTAAGGTTTAATTTTTATATTTTAATAGGGCTGGTAGGAAGAACAATCTCTGTCTTTCTTTTTCTGAATGACCGAAGCTGCACTGGAGGCCACATGCTCTGCGTGGCCCCAGCACTTTCCACTTTCCTTCATGCCCTGGTGTCCTCCCAAAACAGCCCCGCTCCCCGTGTTCCTGCGGGTGCACTCTGCACGCACACGTGGGAGACAGACATGAGAGTGGTGGTGTCCCTGGCAGTCCCCAACCCCTCACGGATGTGGCGGACACGCACCTGCTTTCTCATCCCTCAGCATGGCGTGCAGGTGCATGTCCGTCTACACTGTCTCCCTGCGGGCGCCTGCTGCAATAACTCGTTCCTGCGCTGGCCGCGGGCTCACCTCTTCTCTTCTACTTCCAACTGCCTGTCCTCATGTCCTCACCTCATGTCTATTCAGGAAAAGCCCAACCCCAAACACCTAACAGTTGGATGTGTTCACTGTGAAAAAAAGTCTCACCCAAAAAGATACAATTGTATTTGACAATTTATGGTCACATCGTCTGGTCTTTTTCCTTGGCCTCTCTTTATCTCTCTGTCCCCCCCCCTCCCATCCCCAATATCACTAACACATTTTTTTTTTCCTTTTTGTCCTTTTCCGTGTCCGGCAATGGATCGCAACCCTCAGTGTCA
>NW_007727734.1:279400-281948 GCF_000696425.1 Galeopterus variegatus | reverse complement strand
CTCGGCGGGAGCACCGCCACACTCCCAAGCGGCGCACTGCAGCAGTGCGCCACCAGGCCGGACCTACTAACACATTTTGAATTTTGGAAATTGCTTTTATTCTTCTGTTATATATGTGATTCCAGTGTAAGGATGTACTGAATTTTCGTCAACTTCTCAGGGAATATTGTTTTTCCAGTTTTCCGTACTTGGTGGGTATCTTTGGATACTACTACTCATTAAGATAAATTCCCGGAAGCAGCATTTCCACATCAAAGCACATACTGTATTTCAAGCTTTGGCTACGATTTCCAAATTGACCTCAGGAGCTCACGCCGGTATCGTCAGCATGTGCCCCTGTCCATCTCCCCAGACGCGTGTGCAAAGTGAGTTTTTGATCTTTGCCAGTGACCGGGGGAAACATGTGATCTTGTCATCTTAATTTTTCTCTTTGAATATCACTGAGGGCTAACATATTTTTATAATATTCGATGGGGTATTGTGTTTCTTCATGTTATCTCTTTATGCCACTTGCTTGTAGGTCTCCTTTTAATTGCATTTAGTGTGTCTTTTAATTTGCAGACATTGTAAGTTATCACATAATAAAATCTGTCAAGGTTATTTTTTTTCTCATTATGCTAAAGTAGGTAACTTCTACCTCAAGGTTAAAACCAGGTTTAAAAAAATCCACACACATAAAATGGCAGTTTCTTAAGGTTTCTTTTAGTTTATTTTAAATTAATTAATTAATTGAAGTTTATTTATTTTAGTTTGTTTCTTCTAGTTTTTATTTTTAGCTTATTTAGTTTAGTGCCTTATAGTTCATATTATTTTTATACAACGTTTCAAATGAGTCCTAACTTTATTTCTTTCCAAGTAGTTAGTGAGTTTTCCCTGCATTATTTACAAGATATTCCCTCCTTTCCCCACTAATTCTGAAGGCTATCCTGTCATAGCCTCAATTCTTGTTGATATGAAGGCACGTTCCCGGAGCGTGACCCTCAGGACCATGGCTGCAGGGGATTTCAAGAGAATTTTTGTTTAAAAAAGCACACTCTGTATGGATAATTTTTGGAAACTTGGGTTAAGCAACATCAAACAAACATTCTACAGTAGGTGTCCTCAGAACCTCAGCACATATAATGTGCTGATGTGCACCGTGAATGACCACTGCTGACAGGAACACTGAGTGATCACTAGCAACATCAAACAAACATTCTACAGTAGGTGTCCTCAGAACCTCAGCACATATAATGTGCTAATGTGCACCGTGAATGACCACTGCTGACAGGAACACTGAGTGATCACCATGAGCCAGACTCTGCCTAAGAACTTTACATGTACCGATTCATCTAACTCACTTTGCCCTGGATTTGCTGCTCATGTAATCCCCGTTTGACAGACCAGAAGCCGAGGCTCCCATGTTGGGATGATACGCAACATTGTGTGCAATGTTGATAAGACTCATTTTTCTTCGGCCATGCCTTACGGAGTGCTACGTGCGGGTCTTTTTCTTTCTGCCTGGCTCCATTGCTCTTCCCTTTCTAACATCCGTATCATACTGTGTTCTTACCACTCTAGCTCTGGCTGTGCAAGCTTTTTCTTGAAATTTTCAGTTCTATTTATACTTTTTCCCAGTTTTTTATATTATTTTAGACACACTCTATTTAATTATAAAGGTAGTAATCAGGTAAACATAGCACTTTAAAGTTGTAAATGAAATTATAATAAGTTCACAAGTTAACTTGAGAAAAATTGATAGCATTATGATCCTCAATTTAACCAATGTGATAGATAAGTCTCTCATATATCTCAGTTACATTTTAAAATTTTCTTCATAAGTCTGATGTATTTTCTAAGATGTAGTATATTTCTAGGTCTTTTCTATCTTGTTGTAATTTCTTAAATGAGACTTTTTTCCATTGTATTTTTTAAAATATAGAAAAACAAAGAAGCAACAAGAAATTATAAAATGGGAATTATAAATATAATTGAAATAAAATTAAAATATCAGTTATAACAATAAATGCAAATAGGTTAAATTTTTGAATTAAAGGCAAAGGCTTCCACTGTGGTTCAGAAAGAAGAATGAACTATATGCTGCCCATGAAATACATAACTAAAGCAAAAAGCCAGAGAGGGGTTAGGTTAGGCAAAGATACATGAAGCAAACACAAAAAGCGAGCATAAGCCACGATATTAATATTAAAATATCATTAAAAGCAAAATTAACAGCACTGTTAAAACAATAATGAATCTTTAATACCCAACCAAATTAGTGAAGGATATACAACAAATATAAGGAGAAAGAATTTAAAAAATGTTAATAATAGGAGAATTTAAATAATCTTCACTAGTCTTGAGAGATCATGTAAAGAAAGTAGATAGGGATATGAAAGACTTAAGGCTGTAGTTATGAGTGTGTGCATATGCATGTTTGTATATCTGCATACCTAAACACCCAAGCAGGACATGGTGTACATATAGACATATACAATTGTATATACGCCAAGATTGATACATTTATATTTTTGTATTCTGAAGATAAAAAATGTATTCAGATATTAAA
>NW_007727734.1:278020-278810 GCF_000696425.1 Galeopterus variegatus | reverse complement strand
CCAAGATTGATACATTTATATTTTTGTATTCTGAAGATAAAAAATGTATTCAGATATTAAAAATAGATCACTTATTAAGTCACAAAACTAGCCTTGGTGTGGCTGACCATAGTCTTAGTTAACAACACAGACAAAGTAGAGATAAGTAACAAAAGTTTAAATAAATAAGCAGGAAAACCAGTTAAATACTTGGAAATTTAAAAATTACAAAAATTTTAGTTTTCTATGCAACATTTTATTATCAGCCTAGTTATCTTCAAACTGTGTATCTATGTTTGCATCTGTCTATATATACATGCACAGATATAACCCCAATAAGAAGAGCAGTCAAATATCTATGGACAGGCAAATGGTTAGATGCATGTGATCTGAGGAAAGGATGCCTTGGCTTAAACTGTGGCTCTACCGGTAAATTTCTCTCTGCCTCAGTGAGTGTAACAGCAACACTTCCTTGTGCGATTGTTGTAGAACGGTGCCTGGAACATGGTAAGTATTCCATAAATGTGGCTATTGTCATTTCAGATTGCAGTGTGAGATCACATGTGAGAGCTTGCCTAGTACCTTCTGTGCTTTCGTTGTCCAGCAGGACATAGCATTGGTATGCAACTAATAAGGTAGAAAAAAACTAGTGAACATTTTCAAATCAAAGGAAGAAAATATTGAAGATCAATATAACTTTTACAACCTTGCTCTTTTCTATTTATTTTGGTATTTTCTTCAGGCTGTTCAATTATTCTACATTGGATCTTTGTTTTCTGTCTTTGATAATATCATCTTCTCCCGTTTTACT
>NW_007727734.1:268427-277511 GCF_000696425.1 Galeopterus variegatus | reverse complement strand
GTTGTCCAGCAGGACATAGCATTGGTATGCAACTAATAAGGTAGAAAAAAACTAGTGAACATTTTCAAATCAAAGGAAGAAAATATTGAAGATCAATATAACTTTTACAACCTTGCTCTTTTCTATTTATTTTGGTATTTTCTTCAGGCTGTTCAATTATTCTACATTGGATCTTTGTTTTCTGTCTTTGATAATATCATCTTCTCCCGTTTTACTTTCACCTCTGTTGATTATGTTGGTTTCCCAGGACTTTTCAGGTTTTTCTCCACGTTGCTGAACAAGCGTCTGCAGTGGTGATCACCTTTTTTCCCCTGTAGTGAGTCTCACAGCAGCCTTGCCACTGTGATCACGGTTTTCTCATGACCTTTCTTTATCCCAGCCACGCTGCTTTCCATCTCAGCCCGCAGTCGTACCATCTCATATGTGACCTGACATGAGAGGATCCGTGAGTTTCCTGATTTTCATTGGGAACAGACGAGATAGGGTCCTTTGAAATCTACTTGTACCGTTTAGTAACTTTATTCCAAAATATGTTCTTTGTCTGTATTTAAAGGCTCACATATTTCTCTTTATTTGATAATAAAATCTTTCCACTGGTTCCAAGTTATTTCTTGCCCATTTTCTCATTCTTACAATGAGAAATTAGAATTTAATCTAATTGAATCTAGAATGACAAATTTTCTTAATTCTGGTGTTTTCTCAGGAACAAGCTTTAACATGTACTTTGGTTCCACTCATGGTCAACTTGGCTGCCCCAAGAGCCTTCCTTCCAGTCGCTGAAGGGCAGGTCAGTGGATGCTTCCTGGTCAGTCTGAAAGGTTCTCAGTCTCTCATTTAGATTCCATCTTCTCTTGGCTTGAGGACATGTATGTTCATTCCATGGGAGTGGAACTTACTCTTGAAGAGTCTGAAAGATTCCACAGTCCTTTCTTAATCAGAAACAGAGAAAAGACACAGTACTGCACTGAGCATACCACCTTTGTGACCGCTTTATCCAGTGGCGGGCGTGCTCACCACTCACTCCACTCCTGCATTGGTTGACGGCTGCTACAGGGGCACCTGGTGATCTTCTGTGCTCCTTGGCTGCCAGGTACCTGGGCTGAGTGTGCTCTTTCACAGTGTCAGGCAAGAGAAAGATGCTGGCACAGGAGGGGAGAGGCTGTCAGTGTGCCCAGGAACTGTCCACCGCTGCCTTGGTGAACTCTCAGGTGCACCGAGGAGATATGCCATGGCCTCAGCGGGCATCACCGTCACTATATACAGCCAAACTGCTTCCCCACGTGGATGTGCCAATTCACACTCCCACCAACAGGGCACGGGACTTCCCGCCACTCGGTGTCCTTGCCAATGCTTGGTATTTTCAGTCCTTTCTGTTTTTGCCATTGTGGTGGATGTATAGTAATACCTCATTGTGATGTGTATTTGAAGTGGTTGAGTGTCTTTTCATCTATTTATATAGTTCATTTGGATATCTTCTTTGGTAATTACCTGTGCAAGACATGGTGGTTTTACGTCATGTTTGCAAATCCTTTGCCACTCCTTCTGCAAAAGGTGGAATCTAATTCCTCTCCCTTTGAATGTGGGCCAGACTGTGTGACTCCCTCCACAAATAGAACTCAGCAGAACTGGTGTGCAGGATGTCTTCATGGCTTCATGGCTTCCGCCTGCCCTTTCTCCTTTCCTTGGGGTGTGTTTAGGTAGCCCCAGCAGTCTCTACTCCCCTCTGACTCACCCCAGCCCAGGAGCCAGATGTAGGAATGAAGGTGTCTTATGGGGGAGCCCAATCCAAGCCCCTTTCTGACCACATCATGAAAAAATCCAGAATGGCCCACAGAGGACAGTCCCAAATCTCTGACCCACAAACACTGGAAGAGAGAATAAACTATTAATTTCTTTGTTAAGCCACTGTATGTGTGGTGTTTACCTTTATGCAGTAACAGCAATACAGGCTTGGGTAGTAGAATGGTGTGGTGTGATATCAAAACCTGTGACCTCAACAGGCGGCTTTGGAATTGGTCAACAGACGGAGCCAGGTGGACCTTGACAAGGACATCAGCAGGAGCCGGATGACCTTGAGTCGGCTGTTGGAGGGGAATTAAGGAAGAGTGAGGAAATTATTTTGGCAGATGGGGAAGGGGTGACCTTGTTATCTAGAGACAGAAAGTTTGGGCACATACCTTTCACGAGACTTGGAGAGATCACCAGAGATAAAGAGAGGCAGCAGCGGCCCCCGCTGTTTCTCCCCGGTTAAGTGTTCTCAGGCCAAGTGCCAGGACTGTGGTGAGGGAGCCTCTGGGAGGACCCCAGCCCAGCCACCACCCGAGGGCAGCCTCATGCGAGACCCCAGGTCAGAGCGGCCTGGCAGTGCCACTCCCGAATTTGTGACCCACAGAGACAGTGACAGGTAACAAATGGGTGTTATGTTCAGCTGCTAAGTCTGGAAGTGACCAGAATGAGTCTCTTGTCCGGTTTTCTGTTGGGTTGTGTTTTTCTGTCCAGCAGATTTGTTTTCCCCAGATGTGAGCACTTTGTCACCTGTGTGTGCTGCAGATGAATTCTTCACTTCTGTGGTTCTCGTGCTCACATTATTAATACAGGTTTTGATGAACAGAGTTATTAATTTTAATGACATTCATCTTATCAAAATTCTGCTTTACGGTTAATGTTTTTATTGAGCTGGGGGTCCTAGTGAAGACGTCTTTTCTTATCCCAAGCTCATGAAGACGTTTTAAATATTATGTTCAACAAGGTTTCTTTCTTTCTTATTTAACCGTTTGCAGTTAGTTCTGTAGTACATGTGTAATTGGTTTATTGTATCTAATTGTCCCAGAATCCAGCACCGCCTTTGTAGTAAACGAAGTGACCATAAATTTAGGGGTCTGTTTCCAGCTGTCAGTTATGCCCTATTAGTCTATCTGTTTATCATTTCACCAACACCACATCATATTAACTTCTGTAACTGAAAAAATCTTAATATTTAGTAGCATGTTTCCTGCCTTGTTTCTCTTCTTCAAGAGTGTCTTAGCTATTCTTTGCTCTTTGGATTTTCATACGATTTGAGAATCAGCTTGCCAAATCTCTCTAAAAAGTCTCTTGGGTTTTGATTGGGATTGCATTTAATATATAGTTCAATTTTGGGTGAATTAATATGTTCACCCTATGTAGTCTTCCAATCCACAAGTACTTTACATACTCACATCCATTTAGTTCTTCTTTAATGTCTCCTCATAATATTTTACAGCTTTCTGCAGGGAGGTTTTGCACATCTCTTGTAGGATTCCTTCACAGTTGATGATCTTATCTGAAGATACTGTAAATGCCTGTTTACACGTTCCTGAAAGAAGAGCCTTGGACAGGACATAGATCATAATATTTTACAGCTTTCTGCAGGGAGGTTTTGCACATTTCTTGTAGGATTCCTTCACAGTTGATGATCTTACCTGAAGATACTGTAAATGCCTGTTTACACGTTCCTGAAAGAAGAGCCTTGGACAGGACATAGGAGAAGGCGGTTTACTCAGAAGGTGGTCCTGAGAACCAGCGTGGCACAGCATGGGGCGGAGGGGGGGAAGCAGGAAAGCACAAGCGATTGGACTAGAGTCACTGTGGCGAAGCGGGCTCAGCACTGCAGCAGAGAAGAACGGGCCTCAGGGTTTCCCACCCAAGGGCAGGGTGGGACGCTTGCCAGCAGCACCATCCCTCTGGTGGTTGAGGGTTGTCTGCAGGGGTATTAATGTCCCTGCACTGAGTGTCTCTGTCACGGACAGAATGGACATCTGGCTTGGGCAAACGCCGCCCCGAGGCAGAAACGCAGAGACCCCACAGAGCTCCCTTGATGAGGGCGTTGGCATGTGCACGGAACTGTCCACCACAGCTGTGCTGAAATCAGGTTGGTCGATGGGATGCAGCGCAGCCATGCAAGCGTCTGCTACATAAAGTTCTTTAAGGAATCTCTCTGTTTGCTGGCAGTAGAAAGAGATCCAATTTTAAAAAATATATATTGACCACAATTCAGTAACTCTCCTAAATTCACTCATTATTTCTAATAATTTATCTATACATTCCTTTGGATTGTCTACCTACACAGCTACACCATCTGTGAATCATGACAATTTTATTTCTTCTGTACAAATCCTCATGCATTTTATTTCTTTTTCTTGCCTTATAGAAGTATCTAGACCTTCCAGTACAATGTTGGACAGAAGTGGTGAGGCAGGCAATGTTCCCTATCTCAAAAAGAAAGCTTTTAAATTTCACAACTAAAGTAGAATGTTTGCTGTAGATTTCTTCATGATAACCTTTTCCAGGTTGAGAGCATTCTCTTCTACTTATAGTTTTCTAGGAGGTTTTTGATCATAAGTGTTCACTGAATTTTACCATTCTTTTTTTTCTGTAGAGATGCTATTTTTTTTTTGTGGTAAATTACATTGGAACCTGCTGCTATTCACTTATTATCAAAAGGTCATTTGCAAGAAATGGCTTTAACAGAGAAATCCCTGAAAGATATTTAGTTTATCTGTTACACTAAGAATGGTAAGAACAATTGATTTTTATTGATTTTGTTTGTTTAATTGATTAATTGATTACCTACAGACCTCTGCTGACGCCTCTGGCCCCCTTTGCAGAATGAAATTTCTCAATGCATAAAATAAAATATATAGGATTTTAATAGAAACAAATTATGTTGAAATGTGTTGTTGCAAAGGAAACAAATGTTTTAAAAATATAAAACAAGTTGGTGATATCATAATGTGTGTACTTTTAGAGCAACATATTAAATAACAAGATCTAGAGGCAGGCACTATAATTTTGTAGTACTGGACCTAAATGGCATTTTGAGATAGCTTCAATGCTGTCACATGTTGTGACATTTTCTGTGATTTTACTGGTGGCTGGCCTGGTGCCTATATTTAACATTGATGGAACACTAGAGTTCAGTAAGGGGCTAGTGAAAACAAATATGAATTTTTCTGTAAGTACACATAGCCCTGAATTCTCCCTATGGACCCTGGGCTAAGAGTTCCTCCCCTAGAGGTCTGGGTCCGAGCTTGGGGAGGGCCGGCTGCTGGAAGATGAGTGGGTGGTCGGCTCCTCCGTGCCCTCCTTCCCTGCACCCCAGCGGTGCACTGAGCCATTCCCCTCCTGCCAGCCTTTGCGCCTGCTGTCCCCTGGCCTGCAGGAAGCTCTGGCTGCCTCCCTGCCTGACTGGCCCCTTCTGCCCCTTCATGATGCGTTTTAACGTCACCTTGTCTATCGAGTACCCTCCACTCCCTAACAACCTGCCTTCCTCACGTTCTTCCATTTGGGGACTGTGGTTTCCCGTGTGTACTGACGTGCGTCTGGCAGCCCGCATCCCCTGCTGGACTGTGAACATCGTGAGGGAAAGTGCCAGGGCTCAGTAGTTCACCTGCAAATATCCATTGCCAGCGCGGTACTGGTGCGCAGGAAGTTGTCACTACATGTTCGTTGAAGGGGTAAAGAGTGCTCTTTTCTGAACTTCATTTAAGCCATTCAGACCATTACAGGAACGAGCCCAGAAGCCTGCTGTGGCACGTTTGTGCTGTCAGACTGTGGAGGACCGTGTCATGTGTAGCTTGGTTGTCTCGACGGGGACCTGCAGAAGAACGTTCTCTGTCTCAGAACCAGAAGCAGCTGGTGCACTAAGTCTTGTCTGCCTGTGTTGTGCTGCTTGTTTAGACACTGTGAGTCATAGTTGTTATTGCTTTTTCACTTTGGTTGCTAGAAAACGGAGATCCAGGTTTGTGGCCACCGTCATCATGTGCACAGAGCTTCATGGTGGGTGTGAGATGTACTAAAGTTGCTCCTGTTTCATCTCATTTTTTCTGTCCTTATTCTTTCTTTGTTCTAATGGTAGTGATTATCTCTCAGTGCTGTTGTGTTGTGTGGTGCTTACTTCTAGAAGCACATTTAATTGTTTTCTTTTTAACGTGGTGTGTTTTCTGTGCCTGGGTTGGGTTGGAGACTGGGGCCAGGACAGACGAGTCCTTCTCTCCCTGCCTTGGCAGGGCCTCAGCATCTGCCATGTACTCCTGCTCCCAACCCTGGTGACGGTCCAAGCTGGACATGAGGAGGCACAGCAGAGGGTGGATGGAGTCACAGCAGCCCCACGATGGTGCTAAGGAGGAGGTGGCATGGGTGTGTCATGCCCTCCTGGCAGCCCCCTTGCTCTGGCAGAGCGGGGCCAGGGCTTCATTTTCTGGTGGCATCGAGGGCTGACCCAGGAGGGGTAGGCTGGGGACACCTCGTGCAGCCCCATAAACACATCCCGGCTTATAAAGGAAGGTGCCTGGGGGATCTGTCAAGCCCCTCGTTGGCGAACGAATGCTTGTTCCCTTGTCTGATGTGGGTGTGCCCTGTTTGTAAGCTGTGCTCTCTGCAAGCTGTTCCCTGTTTTAAATTGTGCTGGATGGCAGCTTCCACAAAGGTTCTTTTTGGTAGTTTTTCTGTGAAAGTTCTCAGTGCCCCTGTCCCTCCCACCTTTCACTCTCCCAGGTCACAAACCAAGCTCCTCCGATTAATTGTTGCAGACCAGGTTTGCTTTTGGTGACTGCCCAGCTTCCACCATTTGGGTCAGACCATGGGGAGTGGGGGAAGGGGGCAGAGAAGTTCTGTTCTTGGTGAACAGGGTGGATGTAAACATGTTTTGTGGCCTTTACAGAATTTGGTCCTCTTCTGCAGAGAAGATTAGAGAGTAGAATAAAGTTTGTGTGATTCTTTTTAGTAAAAAAAAATTGCACAATTTTTTGTGCCTTCTCTGTGACAAGGTGTGTTCCTTTTCAAGCACAGCATTGCTTTGGCAGTAAGTGCCGTACATAACGGCAGGTTATCTTTTCCCAAGAAGCTGCTGCAAACATGCTTCACATTTCTTCCCACATGAAGGAAAAAGAAAGATTTCTGCCCCTCATTTTAGCTTCATTCCATTGCAAAGAACTTGGGGCTTGGAATGGCACACATTCCATAATCTCTATAGACGTTTTGAATTCCAAACATACTTCTAAATCTCCATGTCTTCTGAAATTTGTGGCTCTTATCTCTGAAGTACACCACTATTCTATCAGCAAGAATTCAAGAAAAGCAGACCTCAGCCTCCTATTCATCTTTTAATTTGGCCAAAATAAAATGAGAATCATAGAGGGTGTGTACTTTCCAGTTCAAAGGGACACTTTGTTGTGAGTTACAGAACCATGTTGATTTTGCAAAAACCCATTCAGTTTTGGCACCTGATAAATTTTCCTTCACGTCATTGTAGTCAACACCCGCTATCTGTGGGTGTCAGTCTGCTGAGAAAGTGACACTTGTGTCCAAACTCCTCTGAGGGAAGAGGCGGAAGGCGGCTGGTGCGTGCTGGGCATGCGGATGGAGCCAGGCTTTGCTGGGTGAGTTCCTCCTGCAGGGCACGGGCCTGAGTGGTGTGTACCTTTCTGGGCCTTCAAGACCACTTGGTAGGCATTAGAAAGGTTATTGATAGCAGTATCTGTAGCTGTGTCATACACAGTTAACAAAATTCTAAGACAGTAAAAATGCACCTCTTGCTGAGAAACTGTGACTCACTGAAGCTGAGACACTGGTCTTCTTGGGCAGCTTCTAGCATCATGTACACGTCTTCCTGAGCATTCAGCAGAACAGCAGGCCCAGCCCTGCCATGCTGGGGTCCAGCCAGCTTTGGAGGCAGACCCCAGGTGAGAAGGCCGTATTCATGGTGCTGAGCATCCCATGGGACAGGCTGTCTGCTTGGGCCCCTTTCAGGAACCCTAGCTTTTGCAAATGGTGGTGAGGTTAGACATGTGACTTAAGCTTCTGGAAAAAAAAATAACTCACAGAGCATGACCCAGGGAAGGTGAGGTGGGATATCCATCTCCTTTATACAAATGAGGGCGATATTATGGGTGAGAGCAGGATTAGAAATCATTTGGTCCAGCTTTCCCCAAGACCTAAGGAGGTCACAGGTGGACAGGAGGACACATCACCCCCAGCAGGTGCATCTGAAGCTGTGTTGGGCAGGCTGGCTGGGCTAGCTGCCAGGAATGGGGACCAGGGAGACCCCAGAGGAACTCTTGGAACCCCACACTCATCCCATGGATTGAAGCTGGAAGTGCCGACACATGTCCCCAGGCTGCAGGTCTCAGAGGCAGAGCTGGGGACCTTTCCTTTCAGAAGGGGGCACATGGCATCTTGTGACCAGACATCCACAGATGTCCACAGATGGTGAACTGTGACAGGTGCCAACCTCTGCAGCTGCAGCTGGGGCTCTTTTTGCAGCCATCAGCAGAGAATGCTCCTCAGGTCCGGCTGCACGAGGCCAAGACAGCAGCACCAGCTGAGAAGCTCCTGGTCCCTGCTGCCGCCAGCCCAACCTGGACACGGGCCACCACCCCCCAGCAACGTCACCAACTGATTAGGAGCTCAGGTTCTGAGTCCAGGAAGACCTGGGTTTGAGTTACTTTGGATATGTTATTTAACTTCCCTATGTTTTAGTTTTTCCTTATCTAAAACATGGGGATAATGATATTATCTTTTATAAAGTAATATCCAAGTAAAACGCTTAGCATAATACCTGGCATTTTGTACTCAACAAATGTCAGTTATCATTAAATGTGTGATGTAGGGTAAAAATCACTGCGTAAAGCAAAAGGATCATCTAAGCATGGGAACGAGGATTTAACACACACTTATGCTAAGTTTTAGTCACTTGTGCCAGTCACGGCTACCTCTGTTAGCGACCCTGATCTTATTCAATATTTCATGTTTCTAGTATTGGAACGTTAGGTGTTTTCACACAATCTGAAGCTGACTGCCAGATGAAACATAGACAGGGCCGAGGAGGAAAGCGCAGGCAGAACGGAAGCATCGGCAGCCTCTCCTTGCCAGATGAGGGTATTCTACAGTTTACCTGGAGGTGTGATGTCTAGAAGTAAAACACATTCACTAAAAGGCATGACGTCTCATGTGGTTGTTGGATCTCGGTGCCAGCTGGTAAAAACATTTCTAAACTAATAGTATATATTTCAATTGGACCTGTACACCAGGCACAGGTGGATTCAGAGGTGTAACTTGGTGAGCTGG
>NW_007727734.1:266029-267694 GCF_000696425.1 Galeopterus variegatus | reverse complement strand
AGAACTCCATGTTGCGTAGTTCTGAGTCAACAATGTCTTCTTCCAAAGACTGGGAAATTCATCTTCTTTTTTCCCTCCTGAGACATGCAGCGGGATGCTCTCCGATCGTTTGACCATCTTCTCTGTGCTCCTGAGTGTGTTTTGTAACTTTGGTATGTAGCTATCAGGTAGAGAAAATCTTCAGTGAGAGAGTCAGGAAGTTCTGGGCGAAGATGTCCAGTTGGTAGTTGCATTTCGTGAAAATACTCAACTTCCTTTGTTGGGCTGTGAACCTAAGATTATGAAACTCAGAGATCCAGGATGGCACAGTGGGAAGTTGCTTGTACTGGGGCGTGGGGGAACCTGAGGCAGAGCCCAGAGCCGCGTCCCAGCCAGCCTTCGCCAACAGGCCATTGGGTTTTCATCCAAGCACCTGAGAGCATGCAAGAGGAGCTCCTGTGCGTAGTTCAGAACATCAGATACTTCCCAGGTAATTTCATAATTTTCCACCACTCTCCTTCTGAAGGCTATTGACTGGCTAAAGAATGTCTTTGTTTTTGGACACATCTTTCAAAACCATGGGCCAATTGCACGGTTATTATTGCTAAGATTTTTCTGCTGGAGCTCAACATTGTTCCTGGAATGCAGGATAGAAAGTTTAAGTGCTTTTCCTACGGCGATGACTAAACAAAAATTAGGGGAGCATAGGAAACGAGAAGATGGGGGGACTCTGGCGCAGCACCCGTTCTCTTGTGCATAGCCCTGGGCAATCCTGACCTCAGGAGCTAGTGTTCTCTCCTCCTTTGAAGAATGACGGTACCACCTTAACTTGTTCAAATGTCTGAGAGTTAAAAGGTGCCTCTTGAACCTGCGGTCCTTTAAAATTTACGGAGGAACATGCTACATCAGGCTCGACGAGGCTGGCCTCGCATAAAGTCAATACTTGTCTAAAGGCAAACACAATCTCCGAATCCAAGGTCAGAGTGAAAGAATGCCTCCCCTCCACTTCCCCAGCCACTTGTCTCCCTTCAAAGACTGAAGCGGGGAGCCGGCCGCTCATGCAGGTCAACTGCGTGTCACAGCAGACACCGGAGTTAATATTAAACTAAAAATTAATAGATTAGATAACGGTTACATGCTTTTAGTACCAATTAATTGAATAGCTGTATTTTGTATTCGTCCTTTTACAAGGCAGGAAAATGCAGCGCATAGTTTCCTGTGGCGAGTGCTCAGGTGGGTCCTTTGTGCTGCGCGGGCTGCCGTCACCGGGCTGACACGTGTAATCCCCTCCGAGTCTGCCCTGCTATGATGTCAGGCCCCAGCCCTTTGAGCCGGGCTATTAAAAAGCACATTAAACATGCTCCTTGTGGTAAGATTTGTGCTAGCTTATGCTAGAATAACAATGATGCACTGGCATTTGTTTGAAAATGAGAGGATTATATGGTCTTTGTAAAATGAGGAATTTAGTTCTGGGGAGGGGCAGTGAAACGGTGACTTATTTTTTGTTTGTGTTCCTATGAATCCTTTGATATGTCAGCTTCTGTCACTAAGCATTAGGACACTTGTAATTTCTTGAGTCAACCGAGATGAAATACATACGGCCTCAAATAATTTATGTCAAAAACTCAAGCAATGCCAGTGCTCATTGTAAGATGAGAAAAGGAATGGGCTACTTGGTCTTTAAAA
>NW_007727734.1:263279-265134 GCF_000696425.1 Galeopterus variegatus | reverse complement strand
TCCAGGGAGGGGTGTTGTTTGAATTCTGGGGTGTGGTAAGGAAGTGACCTTGACTGAGTGTGCTTTCCTCCTGTCTTATAAACGGGCAGCACCTAGGACCTGCAGGTGTGAGCCGTGTCCCTCCTTCTTGTCTGCCTCCTCCCCTGGGCTCTGAGTTGCAGGACAGCAGCGGCTGCTGGGGTCTCCGGGTCTGCCTGGCTCCCGGTGTGTGGTGGATCTTCGTGTGTATTTGTGGGACATGAGCTGAGCGTGTGCAGCCCCCCTTCTTCAGACAAAGACACCAAGGCCCAGAGAGGTGGACCGACCTAGTGGAGGGCCCCAGCCACACGGCAGCAGGCCTGGGTCTCGGGCTCGGGCTTCGGACTCGGGGGCTGCGTCTTTAAGGACCTTGGTGCGTTCCTGCTCTCTGACGGCTTGATGAGGTCACCTTTCCCACGATCAGTAAACAGCAAATAAACAACAAACAGACTGCTCCAAAACAGAAACCCACCCTACTAAAAATCCCACTGGTAGCAACTCAGTTTCCCGAGAAACTCGGTGTCAGTGAACTTTTAGGAGTGACGGTGTCCCTGGTCACCTTCCTGTGTTGTGACCAGAGTGTGTAAGTAATAACAGACTTCTGATGTCTCTTTCTTTTGTTTGAAGTGCTGTCCTTTAACAAATTGGCTTCAAAGAGTGTGTTCTGTGAAAATTAGAAACGAAGATTATATCATCAACTGAAGAATAAAACATGGTTTGGAATCTAGGGAAGGCACTGGTGCTTCTGGATGGAAGGGGTGAGGCACAGAGGGGGACACAGGTCACGGAGGGGCAGTGAGGTCTCCAGGAACCAGCAACCCTGTGGTGCAGAGCAGCGTCCTTCTTCTCACAGATGGGAGCTCCCAGGTGCTTGGTCTCGGTTTGCAGTGAGATTCATAGGAGTCGTCTTTTACTGGAGAAGATTTGGCTCCTGTAAGGCATGGTTTCTATGTTTTCTTACACAGGAAGCCCTTGCTCTGCAGTACTGATGTCCCAGCGTTGGTTTACCTGAAGGTCAATCGAGAAGCCATGGCCAGACGTTGTGGGTACCATCCATCTCAGAGATGGATATTTTCTTTGGGAAAGAAAATTCATTATTGAGCCATCTGGGAATCAGAAATAACGGAAAGTGGAGTTGTACATTTCCCGTTATTAATTATGCATCAGCAGCGTATGGCAGGAGGCGTGGGGACCAGTGTGATGGCCGTGACAGTGCAGATCTCGTTTCTCAGCTCTGGGAAGGACGACTGCCTGACCCTGCCAACTCCCTGCCTCAGTTTACTTGTCTCAAAAATGGAGGATGTTGATGTGATATGGGGAGAGTTAGACAGGTAGTGAGAAAGTAGGGAAACCTTTTCCAAGCCTGTGAGCCGTGAGCCATGTTGGGCTTTCTCCTTAACTTGATGTTCAAGATTCTCTGCCTTCCAGCCCCGACCCCTTCACCCGCTGTTGCTGGAGCCCTCTTCCTCCCAACCCGCTTTGTCGTGGTCCCCAAGTTTGCCGTGTGCACCCACGGAGTGCGTTTTAATCACACGTGGCCTGTTGAGCAGAGGGGAGGTCGGGAAGTAAACAACCCGGTCAGAGAGGGCAACTGTATACACCTCAGCAAAGTGGTTTCCATCATCCGTCTCACACACATGCACACACATACACAGACACACACACCTGCATGGACACACAGACACACATGCATGTGCACACACACACTTACGCAGATAAACACATACCTTTGAATTTTTTTATGTTTATTCCTTAATCTAGTCATTCTCTGCTTCTTATCCTTTTCTTGGTTGGTCTGATTGTGGACAAAACATAGCAGAAAGTATTTTTTTTTTTC
>NW_007727734.1:261114-262276 GCF_000696425.1 Galeopterus variegatus | reverse complement strand
CTTGCTGTTTGACGACACCTCAACAAGCTCCCCTTGATACTGGGCCTCTTGTCCTTGTGAGGATATAGTCTTTAGTCTCTTTGGGGTGAGGTCATCACAGCACATTTTTAAACCCCAGAGCGGCCACACTTCATCTCTACAAAGCTTCTCCGGAAGCACCGGCCCCCCAGGGGGAGAAGCCTTTTCCCAAGTGCACCCACCAGGCATCTGGTCTACCGCAGCCCATTTGTCCTCCTGAAGGTATTTGTGGCTTCAGATGTCTGCATGTCTCCTTATCACCCTTCTGCCTGTTTGCATTTAAAAATTTATTCAGAATTTACTGAGAAATTCCAGTTTAGAATTAGCTATGTAAAGATGGCATTTTCCATCTTATCCTGTTGAAAATCACCCAAAATCAGCAAGAAGAATGAGAATAAAAAATGCAAATGCAATCTTTACAACAAAATCAGGGGACATCTGTAAGCCTGAAACACAATATATGAGGGAAGGCTGCCAAGGAGAGAGAAGGTCAGAGAGAGCTCGGGAAGACTTCAGGGAGGACACCCACAGCTGCAGATCCCAGGAAATGCAGACAGAGCTGTTCTCTCCAGAGTAAGTGACCAATCCCAAGGGGGAAACGAGCAACCATTTGTTTGGAACGAGGGAAGAAAATGATTGGACCAAGAGCAGGTGTTCTCTGCATACAGTTTGCCATAAAGTCTCAAGAAGCAGAAAAGGCAGGGATAAATTGAGGAATTATGCAATAAGCTATATTTGTTAAAAAAAAAAAAAAGAAAGATCAGTGTGTTGGAAGGAGACAGGGTGGAGAGAAACTCTGCATTAGGCACAGCCCTTCAGTGCTGCCTTGACTAGCTGGAGCCAAGTTACTCTAAATAAATTCACTCAGACAGATAACCCCAGACATAAGAATTCCTGCTTGCTTAGAATATGACTTTGAATTTTCTACCATGTGTAGTTTCATCAAATGGCTTATAGGAAGAAATCTTATTTAATGATGTTATAACTTAAAAGGCCTGTTTTAAAATACCAAAAGGGAAATGTATTAAATTAACAAGATGAACAGATGGCAAATGAAATCTCCTATTTGAAAAATATTGCCAAGAGACAAACAACTGTGACCAAACATATTATCATGAAGTTTTAAAACCAAGAAAGCAATTTA
>NW_007727734.1:254058-259741 GCF_000696425.1 Galeopterus variegatus | reverse complement strand
ATTTTCTACCATGTGTAGTTTCATCAAATGGCTTATAGGAAGAAATCTTATTTAATGATGTTATAACTTAAAAGGCCTGTTTTAAAATACCAAAAGGGAAATGTATTAAATTAACAAGATGAACAGATGGCAAATGAAATCTCCTATTTGAAAAATATTGCCAAGGGGTAGCTTTTACACAGCAATGGATAAGCAGACACAGCTGGACTAATGTTTAGTTAACAGACAAATACTTTTTGTGACATTCATGAGTTCAAATAATATGGTTCCCATGGGTCACACTGTAGGTTATTCTTAAAGATTCTAGTAGAGGTCAGACTTCAATCAGAGAGATCAATGACAAAACTAAGACAGCAGGATTCATAGTGAGCACTGGATTCATTTAATGCCAGTACTAAGTTAAAAAAAAAAGGGTGGTCGTTATGGTTACAGAACTGAAAGTAAGTTTTATAAAACAAAATTTTAGAAACAAAATGACCAAACATACTTGAGAGGAGAATAGGGATAGAAGATAAAATATAGTGTAACTTTTATAATTTTCAAAATGCTGATATGATAGGGTCAAAATAAATCATTTAAAAATAATAAACCAGGTATTACATGAGTAAGCATATTTAAAGGTTTGATGATAAAGACTATAGGATATAATGCAATAGACTAAAATATGGGAGTGGAAGGTAAGATAGAAGTGGGAATGAGGATATAAATACATTATTAGCTTATATGAATTGCCTTTTCTATATGCCTGGATCAATTTTAAATGATACGTGGATGCTAAATTTATTTACCCTTCGAAACAATAGTAGGCACATATTACAGATGAGGAAATTGAGCACACAGAGATTAAGTGAGCTCCCAGAGATTTGGCTGTAAGAGACAGGACTAGATTTTGGGCATCTGCAGGCAGACTCCAGAGTCTGTTTCCCCCCGTCTATCCCAGCTGTGATGGGGAAGACGTGGAAATTTGAGTTGTTATGTGTGGCTCACAGTACAGTGTCCATGGATATTGTTTAAAGCTGTGCCGTCCACCATAGAAGCCACTGGACACGTGTGGCTATTCAGATTTAACATAAGGAAAGTTATCAAAGGGGAAGACGTGGAAATTTGAGTTGTTATGTGTGGCTCACAGTACAGTGTCCATGGATATTGCTTAAAGCTGTGCCGTCCACCATAGAAGCCACTGGACACGTGTGGCTATTCAGATTTAACATAAGGAAAGTTATCAAGATTAGTTTCTCAGCTGCATGAGCCACAGATGAAGTGCTCAATAGCCACATGTGGCCAGGGCTGTGGTGTCGGACAACACAGATCTTCCATCTTAGCAGCAAGTGCTGTTGGACAGCTCCACTCTACAGAAGACAAAGACCACACAGCAGAAGATGAAAGAAAAAAAGTATTAAAAACAGAGAATATAAGAAAAACATGACAAGAAAATGGACACCAATGTTCATAAGTGTTAATGTTAGATTGTATCACAAAACAAAACCAACCATAAACTATGTACGAGTCTAAAAGATACATCGAAAACAAAATGTCTCAAAAGTGATTGTTTACGTAGGGGTGGGTAAAGGTGTATAAGGTAAAGCTGAATTTAGAGCCCCAAGCATTTTCTGGACCAAAGAGGGACAGTTACGCAGCAAATAACAGGCACAACAAACAACATAATACTAGTTAGCATTGTTAAAGCAAAATCCACAGGAGACAGAGAAACACATTAATAGGAGAAATCTTAACCTTGGCCATTGGGTGACCAAGTGGCACAAAAAACCAAAGAGGTAGATCTAATGGACACATATTGAGCTCCATGCCTTAAAAAAGAGTGTGTCTTTCCAGATGCTCAGAGAATGTTTCCCAAAATGATAAAATTCTATACTTACAGGGAAAACTTTACATGTTTTGTAAAAGCAGAAATAGCGCAGACAAATTTTCTAACAGCAGTGCAATGAAACTAGAGCTTAATAGTAAAACTGGGAAACACAGACATCCGGCCACCCAAATCAAAGACATCTTGTTTAACAGTTTTGACATCAAACAGGAAATTGAGCCAAGTCATTACATCCATCCAGTGGAGAACTATGTGCTATTAGAAACAGGGAGTTTCCTTAACAGGTGCTGTTATGCATCTCTCCCCAAAATTCATATGTTGAAGCCCTAACCCCCAATGTGACTGTATTTGGAGATAAAGCCTTTGAGGAGGTAATTAAAGTTAATGAGGTTGTAAGAGTGGGTCCTAATCTGAGAGGGACAATGGCCTTATAAGAAGAGGAGGTGAGGCAGGTCCCCCTACTTCTCTTCTCGTGTGTGCATGAGAAGCCACGTGAGTTGACAGCCACCTACGCGCCAGGAGAAGAGGCCTCAGAATGAAACCTGCCTTGCTGGCACCTTGACCTTGATCTCCAGAACTGTGGGAAGCAAATTTCTCTTGTTTATGCCACTGGATTAATGGTCTTTTGTTATGCATCTACATCAAAATATCAAAATGTCATCATGATATTTTGTTTACTCTGCGTCACGAACGCTGCTTCAGACAGGTGAGCCCGGTGGCCCCTCTCCAATGTGCACCCTCCCCGCCTTCACTCCTGCTGCCTCCCAGTGCTGGGAATGTCCCTGTCTTCTCTCAGGGGATCCAGGCTTTACACCTCTTTCCAGCATCTCTTAAGCCTCATTTTGTCCTCCTCTAAGTCCTTTCAATGACTTCAGCCAATTCTAATGTCTTCTTTTTCAGAATTCCTATTTGGGACTTGATGCCTTATCAAATTGATAAACTCCTTGAACATCTTTTCTAATGTTTTCTAAACAACACCGAGACAAGGCTGGGAACAAAGTAAAGGCTCAGTAATGTCTTTTTATTGGTTGAATGGCATGCATGCTTGGAGGGTACTGCAGAGGGGCGAACGTCAAGCAAGATGCCCAGCTTATCAGCAAGATCATGCCAGTGGAGTCTCTGCCTAATTGTGTCTAATTATCTTACAGATGTTTAAGAGCCTGTATTGCGTCTGCATTTCCTAAATTGCTGTAGTTTATCCACATTGATTTAGGGAACAAGCAGGTTAAAATATTGGTGGTTTAGGAAGGATGGAAACTTGAGTGGTAGTAGATTAATAATTGCTGTAAAAGTGAAAGCAGAGATGAGGTTTTAAGCCTTTGGCAAGGGGAACGGTAATAGTTCTCTCTGAAGTGTAATCCTGAGCAGAGAGAGTCACCTTCCCTAAAATGTCCTCTGTCCTAATGCTTTATGATTCCTCTCTTTAAAACACTCACCTCTTGGCAGTGTCTCTAACACAGAGATGGGTTGTTTTTCCAAGAGCTGAGCCAGTCTTTGCCTACCTGATAAATTACAACAGAAAATGAAGCTGGAGTGCAAAGAAAGAAGTTTGGCGATTGCAATAGTTCCCTGACACGCGTGGCCCTTCTGCCTTAGCCCGTGCTATGTTGCTGTAACAGAATGCCACAGACTGGGTAATTTCTATGGAGCACACTACTCAGTTCCCAGTTCCGGAGGCTGGGAAGTCCAGAGCGTGGTGCCAGCATTGCGAGGGTCGTCTTGCTCATCATCCCACGGCAGAGGGCGGAGGGAGAGTGGGCAGAAGAGCGAGCAGGGGGGCCGAAGTCGCTCTCACAGCAGCCCGCTCCAGTGACAACAGAGCCGCTCCTGCAACAGCAACGCTGACCCATCCAGGAGGGCTGAGCCCCCACGGCCCAGTCGCCTCTCACCGCCCACCTCTTAATACCGTTGCAGGGGCCGTTACGTTCCAATCGCTCCTGCAACAGCAACGCTGACCCATCCAGGAGGGCTGAGCCCCCACGGCCCAGTCGCCTTTCACCGCCCACCTCTTAATACCGTTGCAGGGGCCGTTACGTTCCAAACCGAGCTCTGGAGGGGGCGTTCCAGCCACAGCACCTCCCGCAGCCCGTCACCTCTGCCCACCAACCCTGCCTGGGCATTGCAACGACTGGCTGATACTTCTAGTCACAGGTTCAAAATTGAGAGGAAGGTTTTAAAGCAAGAATAATAAAGGTTTTTAGAGATTTTCATACTGTTCAGAAGGAAGACGTGCCTGACATTGGCATCAATGGATGGACCAAAGCCGGGGTTTCAGCAAAGATTGTGACGTCCCTTTTCCTCCTTTCAACTCCGAAATGTCACCAACCAAGTCTTCCCTGAGCTCGGACAGAACAGAGAATCTCAGAACCAGGAGTGACATGATTCAGGAATTTAAATTTCTCAATTTTATCAGTGGATACAGAAATTGAGGCCTGTAAAATGTTGCTGATCTACCTGAGGCCCGCGGCCAGCACCGACCTGTCTACTTCTCACCAGCACGTGTCCTGATGCTTTTCAAATCGATCTGAGCGTGTATCTGCCTTGTGCCTGCTCCTATTGTCGATCTCGTCATTTTTATTAGAAGTATTGGCTACTCGACAGTGGAGGATATTCTTTATGTGTTTTTATTTTTACCATTAGGTTCCCTGTAGTAATGTGTTGCTAGACAGTAAATAGCGCTCAATGCTGGTTAAATTTCCATGACTGTGAGTAAAGTACCGATTAGTTAAACTGTCATAGGTAGCCGAGCTCTTTAATTGGGGCCCAGTTAAAATGATACCTTTGAGTTGCTGTGTTCATAAGTCGTATTTGTGCTTTGATTTTTTGTATCAGTGGACACGTCCTTACTTTGGAGATACTGGTAATGTCCACCTTGGGAAGCACTTTATTTATTTATTTATACTGTACTCACTAATTCATTTCTCTTTTTGTAAAACGAGGATAATGTCCCTCACAGGGTGCATTAAACAAAGATATCACGGAACACCCTAAGGAGCGCAGTAATAAAAATT
Source organism: Galeopterus variegatus (assembly GCF_000696425.1). Lineage (NCBI taxonomy): Eukaryota > Metazoa > Chordata > Mammalia > Dermoptera > Cynocephalidae > Galeopterus > Galeopterus variegatus. The sequence goes on along the minus strand of NW_007727734.1, from coordinate 254,905 downwards.
AGGAGACTTAGGTTTTTGTTTGAGCCTTGACTAAGGGGTCTGTGACTTTGGATAAATAATCAGAGCTCCCCTGGTCTCTTCTTTTCCAGGAAAATGAAGACATGGGATCAGATGGTCTACGACGGCGCTTCAGCTCTGGCGTTCTTGTTTTTGCTGAGAACAGAAAGAAGGTCCTGTGAGGGTCTGGAGAGGGCCTGGGCATGTGCCACCCCTTCTCCTGTGAAGACGAGCCCAGCCCAGCCGGTTTGCATGAGGTCTGACTAGGAGTGCCACCACAGTCACTATGGTGGGGCAGATCTGGGATGACGGCTGTACCCATCGGGAGCATCTTCCCGGTGCCTCTGAAGCCATCGTGTGTGGAGTGAGGTGGCATCATCTGCTGGGTGATCAACACCTCACTTGGAATGAAGACCCCAGGAGTGCTGACTGTGTCATGTCCCCCTCCTGCTCTGCCCGTAAGTCCTCCTGGTGGCTCAGCGTCCTTGCCTGTCCCGTGTGTCAGGGCGAAGAGAGCAGGGCTGCAGGAGCGAGAGGACCACCCTGAGTGTCCCATGGCCCTCCAGCAGCGCCACTCGCCTGTGAGTCCGGTACCGGTCTGGGCAGGGCGGTATTCCTGCTCCCTTGCGGTTGGGCTGAACGGGAGTAAGTCCACTTCCCATGGAACAGGCTCCTCCTCTTGGAAAAATTCCCCGATTTGTCATTCAAATCTGTTTCTCAGCACAAAGAAAAATGTTCGGTCCTGGGCAGCGAGGGTGAGGGGTGCTGAGCCACCCGCGCTCCTGGCTCGTGGGATGGCAGCGATCGTCTAGGTCGTAGTGACTGCTCTGGCCCAGACTGATTTTACAGA
>NW_007727734.1:251184-252068 GCF_000696425.1 Galeopterus variegatus | reverse complement strand
GTGGGATGGCAGCGATCGTCTAGGTCGTAGTGACTGCTCTGGCCCAGACTGATTTTACAGATGCAGAGTTGAGGCCTAGAGAGGTCGAGACACTTCCCACGGCAGGGGCTGAGAGGCAAGACCAACGACCACGTCCCAGCCATGGAAACCTGCTGCCTTTCGTTCTTAACTGACGCGTCGTCCCACCCGACCTCGTGCACTTGGCGTCCGTGGCTAGCCGTGGCGTCGGGGGCGTGGTTTCAGCTCCCTCTCTGTGCTTACCAGCGGGGGCCTCAGGCGTGTTTCAAACCTCCCTGTGCTCAGTTTCCTTGTCTGTGATCTGGGAAAAATACCTACCGTTTAGGGCTAATCTCAATCATTAAATCAGTTAACATATAAAACTGACTTCTTGATGGCCCACACTGAAATTGGTGGGGAAGTCAAAAGAAAAATCCCAGTGTTGACAAGGTGACAACATTAATTCAAGAAAGTATTTATTTAATAAGCATCAGTCGTATGCCCAGGGCTCTGCAAAAGGCTGGGGGCAGTGTGAGAAATCAGCACAGTCTCAAACCGAGGGGCTTGCTGTCACGAAGGAGATTAGGACAGCCACCCAAAGTGGCCATGGAGCAGACCCCAATTTGGTGCCCCCACTAATGCAGGAGGAGACTGTCGTGGCTAAATCCCTGCAGACACCCCGGCCGTCGTGGGTGCCGGGTTCTACAGAAAGCCTGGGTCAACTCATTCACGTTCCAACTGCAAAGATATGAAGTCGTCGGTCCCCATTAAACTTCCTTCCAGGAAGGGAATATGATTGTCTGAGGTGAGCATTGGGTGCTGCCAATGACAAGCACTATGGGCCTCAGTTTCCCTGTACATCAGAGGGAAGTCAGGCTCGGTGGTGT
>NW_007727734.1:237748-250704 GCF_000696425.1 Galeopterus variegatus | reverse complement strand
CAGTCTGACATAGAGTCTTTAGATTCCTTAACTATTGATGACGGAATTGATGTTCCTAACCTGCCTGGGTGATTCCAACAGAGCTGATCTGAGACCTGTGCCCCTCCCCATCTCTGAGCAGCAGGTGACCTTCAAATCTCTCAGCTTGGACTCTGCCGCTTCCAACCTGAGTCCCACCACCCACAACCCTTCCTCAACCCCCTGCCTTGCTGGGGTCATTTCTAGAACTCCGCTTCCTCTCTTCACCCCACTCCCCAGTGCACTGGGAAACTCAGATATGTGGTCCAGGCTGGGGCCACTTGCGAACATCTTTTTGCAGGCTCCCACGACCTGCCTCGCTTTCATAGTGACACTAATGCCTTGCTCCTGAGGGGAACGTTTTGGTTCACAAAAGCACTTTCTCAGCTGTTATCTAATTTGATTTTCACAATCATCCCAAGACAAGCTTTTTTATCCTCGTTTTTCAGGCACAGAAACTGAGGGGAAAGGAGGTATAAATGGCTGCCCAGCAGCACCTGGGCAGCCAGGACAGAGCGGCAATCCTGTTTCTCAGTTTCAGACTTGGTGCCAGGTTCCCTGGGATCTGCTGGGGCACCCTCGGGTGAAGCCCTGGCAGGACCTGCCTCCCTGGTCCATTTCCCAAATGTCAGCATGAGGACACATACCCTTCAGGTCCCACAGGACTGATTTCAGGAGAACTGGTGTCACACACCGACAGTGGTGGCTAAGCTGGGGTCGGGGGCAGAACATCATCCCACCCAGGCCCAACCACGGGGAGAGATTCGAGATGAACCCTTTTCACACCTAGTTCTTCATGCTTAATTCCGAGCCTTCGATCTCCTGAGGACGCCTGAAACCAAAGCCTTCCTGACGTGATTCCTTAAATAGTAACGCAACAGAAGGCATTCGTGTGCTTCCCCGAGGAGCTCACACACCCCAGGAATGACTTGCGATTAGAGATGATTACCCTGCTTGGGAATTTTCCTTTTCCCTTCATGGCTTCTGGGATGCATTGCACAGAATAATGCCTGGCAACTGAGGAGGCACTTAATTAAAAGATTTGTGGAGTGCTTAATTAATTAATAATATAGTCATGCAATTTTAAGAAAAACTGACACTCCTCGTCTGATGTCGGATACAAAGGGATTTGGGTTCTACTTTCCTTTTACGAGCTCTCTTTTGGGGTGACAAACTGGAGCAGGAGAGGTAGGTCAGTGGAGCGATATATTGGGACTGCCATTGGGAACATTCCGCTTGTTGCTTTTTCCTTTCTTCAGTAAAGTACACTAGCATGGTATTTTAAAACCTCTTAATAACACCTGAGCTGATTCAAAGAAAAGGACAAAAACTATGAATGCAGAAGTGATCCACAAAAGAAGTTGTCCGGGAACCACTGGGGTCTTCTAGCTAGTTTAGGTGACAGTGAGAGGGTATGGACTCTTGCGTCTGACCAAAGGTGGCACATCTCCAGTGGGGAAGTGATCCACAAAAGAAGTTGTCCGGGAACCACTGGGGTCTTCTAGCTAGCTTAGGTGACAGTGAGAGGGTATGGACTCTTGCGTCTGACCAAAGGTGGCACATCTCCAGTGGTTAGGGACAAGGTCGTCTCTGTCACCAAGATATCCAGGAAGCATAAGCCTTGGTCTGAGGGTCTGAAAATCTACAAGAGAGAGTTAGGGGCAGGGCTGGAGCCTCATGCAGCAGAGTTTTCTCATATCCGAGAGGATCGTGGCAGGATTTCCCCATTGTCAGAATTCACTGGAAGAGGAACCTGCTCCAGATGAAGGAGTGAATCCAAGTGATACTGAAGTATGCTTTAGGAATTTGTGCCTGGGGCCTGGGCCTTTTCTTTATCATTTGTCACCTTACAGTCAGAGCACCTTGATGCACCACATCTTAGCATGACCTCATTTTCTTAATAACTAATAGCTCCAAAGAGAGTCTCACTAAGGAGACTACAGTTCTTGCCAAAAGGCCTGTTTAGGATGGGAAGTGAGCCATTGTGACATTTAATGTCCTCTCTCTATTTCTACTTATTTTAATTAATCAGAATTGAATTTTTTATTGAACTGATAGATTGGACTAATGACAGGTGTTTCCCGCATGCGGTCAAACTTTTGTGCCAGGACAAACACGAGCTAAACCAAAGCGGCAGCCGCAGCTGCAGCCACAAAACGGTTGCCTTCTCTATGTGCATCTGTTTAGGGAAGACAGTGTTTGGGGTTAATGGTTCAAAACCAAGCGTGGGATCCCAAACCGGAGCTGGAGTCCAGCACTTTCCTCCTGCTGTTCAGGGGCTGGAGCTGCTCCCGTACCCTGTCCCCCGGTGGCACTGTGTTCCCAGCAGTGTCCGTGCTTCTCACCAGGCAATGGAAATTGTGGCCTGGTGATGCTGTCTGCGATGGACGCTTTGTCTGATGCCTCTTGGGGCCTCTGCAGCTGGTCATGTCACTTCTCCCGAGTGGTACGACCGACCCGCCAGGCAATGGGGCGCCGGGGTGGTTGCTGGCCCGGTGGCACTCCACTGCTGCATTACTTGGGGCTCTGGCTATGCCGGGCTGGCTGGTGGCAGTCACAGCTTGGGGGCAGTGAGGGCTTTGGGAAGCGCTTGCAGATGGGACACCAGCTCTTGGTGAGGGCCACGTGGCCACTGTGTGGGCTGCCAAGGTCACTCTCTCTCTGTATGCTGCCTGCTCTGGGTCATTTCTCTGTTTGGGAGCACTTCTCCCAGGGCATGTGCCAGCAGGATTAACAGGAAGTGGAACTTTCCTTCCATGAGCAGCTCTCGGAGGCTGACAGTGTCTGCAAGTGTAACGCCAGGACTGGAGGGAACCGGGAGGGTGCACACGCCCCCTGTGCTTCTGCACTGCTTGCCCCTTCTCCAGTGTCCCCAGAGATCAGGTTTCTTCTTCATTCAGGTCCACGTGATTTTCAGGATAAGCCTGATTTATGTTATGAATGACCGTTTCTTCACGTGGAGTCCTTGATTCTGTCACTGTGCCTACCACAGTGCCCACCCATGACAGGGACTCCTCAGACCCCAGCGAGTGCTATCAGATTGGTTGCCCCATCTAGGGCTGATCCTCATTCAAGTGAGGACGGAGCAGGTTGACAGTTGGGTGGAGAGGAGGGCAGGTGCATTCACGTGTTCTGTCCTCATGCTGTGCCATTGGGTGAGGACAGAGCCAAGGCGGGGTGCTGTCCCCAGAGCTCCTGCAGTCAGCGGCCTGTGCTGGGTACCTGGCGGGGCCACGTTGGCCTCACCCTGCAGGACGAGGCCTGGCCCTCTGGCACATCTTGCAGCTGTTTCAAGATTCCTCCTGAGAATTCTCTCCCATGGATGGAGGTCCCTGCTCACTGTGGCCCCCGGGCTGGGAAGGAAGATTAAAGATCTGATTAGCCTGGAGATAGTCCCAGCGCAGGAGAAGTTACTTTATGCTTTGCTGCTCATTTGGTGGTCAGTTTCTGCACTTCAAATACCCTTGAATATGCTCCCGTTCTAGAAGATGCACAGAAACTCCTGACGGAACTGGATGGCTCAGTTAGGAATTTTCTATTTTTAGGTGCTATTTTGTGACTCAGGCTTTGACTTCATGGAAATGATGTAATCGTAACAATTGCCTGAAAATAAAATCTTCCAGAATCTAAACACATTTCCCTATTGACTTATGTAATCATTTCAGAGAAGGAAACCCTACCCTAATTTCTGATTGATTTTCAATCAACATCAGCTACTAAACATTAAAAATCTCTCTGCCCAATTCTTTTGACAAGTAATTAATAAACTATAAGAAAATGCTTATTGATGCTCAGAAAGTTATTTAAAGGAAACACCAAGAGAGGCATTTTGTAAAGCAAAATTCTTCACACATTTACCAGGGCTGTTGGAGAAAGGGTTGCACAAATGTAGCTTTTCAGATTAAACTGAATTAATAAATAGACATCAGGTTTCTGCCCTGTTTCTCTTTGGAGTCCTTGAGTTGCAGTCATTAGTTTCCTGGTTCTGTGACTGCCCCAATCAGTCCTAGCATCACCGTCCCCTTCCTAGAGTCACTAGTTTATTCTGCAGGCTCAACCCCAGAGTTCCTCAAATTCCCAGGAGGGCAGAAGGCGTGCGCGAGCAGCTTCGGCCCGCTGGTTGTGGAGCTGCGCACCCTTCCTCGCGCCTGTCCCCAGCTCCTGCTGTGCTGACCTGCTCCTCGGAGCCCAGCCCAGTTCAGTGGGGGGCCCTAGCACTGCTCTGTCTCTAGTTGTCAGGTTGGTTCTTTTTTTTTCGCACGTTATAGTAAAACGAGTGGTGAGTGAGCACTACATCACCAGTATCTCCTGCTGTTTGGATTTCATCGTGGCATCTACTCCTTGACAGGGCCCCCAAACCCAGCACACACAAAGCACCCACTTCACCGACGCACTCTTCAGAATCCTGGGTCTTCTCGCTTGCACGCGCCCCAACCAAATCTACCCTTTCTGTATACTGTTCCTGCAGAAACCTGATTTGTTCTTTCTGAAAACTCATTATTTAAGCTTTTCAAAAGAAATTTTAAGGTGACACCAACATATATTTTAATAAAACATGACTATGGTTAACTCAGAGGAGGGGGTCCCCGATAGAATTTTAGGTGCAAGAATGTGGTTAAAAGAAGAAACATGGCTGTTATTATTGCTTTTTAAAAAGATGTATAAAATAACATTGTACAAAAATTGCTTCCTTTACCAATGTGTGAACAGTCCCTGTGGATGAAAGGGCCATCTTTTCAGCCATCTGATTCAGTCATTAATTGCAAAAAGACTATTACACACCCATTGTTTTCTAGGCAGCGTGCCTGCTACGGATGGTATGAAGGTGAAGAAGACACTGTCCCCTGTAGCCTGTGAAATGTGGGATGGGACAGGACAGTTGGAAGGGATCGCAGGAGTCATACAATCTGGTGTCACATGTAACGCGGAGCCACCTCTGTGACAGCTTTGGCCAAATGGCTTTCTGACTCCACTTCTCTTGTGACGGGCGCCGACTGCTTGGTCATGTCGCCCTTGCGTTTTTGACTAGCTTGGTTATGCCGTCCTTCCTTACATTGTGCCAAAATTTGTGTTCTCTTATTTAAACTTAATAGTTCTTTTAGTTCTTCCTCTTGGAGCTACACAAGAAGCACCTCAGAAATTGGAGGAGGAAAGCGACTGTCCATTCCAGCCAGGTGTCCTCTCGCAGACCCTGCAGCCTTAGTATTGGCTGTGGATACTTTACACCATGGAAGTGATTTGCATTTGAGAGTCAGACTTGGAGCTGAGCCACTGAGTAGCTGCAAGAGTTTGGGCATATTCGTGAACACTTTTGAGGCTGATAATGAGCCTGTATTTTCTCACTTGTAGAAGAGGGAAAAAAATCCCATCTCATAAGATTGTTCTGAAAGTAAATCAAGAAAATCTGTGATGCGCCAGCACATTGAACATGTCCCCGGGCACAGCACATACTTGTGGTCGAGTGAAGGGACACATGAACATGGCTGCAGCATCTCCTCTCCTGTTCACTCTCCTCAGAGTTTTCCTGATTGTCCACCCCTCCTATAAGACAAACCATTCAAGTTTGCTCACAGTACTTTCAATGCCAGTCCAGTAAAAGGAGTGCTGGTTTTATTTTACGGTTGCATCTAGACTTTTACTCCTGGAGCCTGATCGTATATACATTAAGCAAACTTCTCTTATCCAAAATGTATTGCCATTTAGGCTCCTTGAATTTGTCATCCAACTAGAACCTCAGATTTTTGTTTGTTTGAGGGATTGAGGTAAGCTAGGTTTCCTGACTCTAGGAGTTAGTAATGGATTTATAAAGTCTGAGAGCAGGATTTTTACATCCCTCCCAGCTGAACTGCAGGTGTGGGCTCAGGCGCCCATGCCAGCTTCTTGAGATACAGTTGAATCTCGAGTCACCATTGATTTTACTGCTGCCTCTCCTAACTTTGTGTGTCATCTGCAGTCTGGCCGAGCATATTTTATTTTAAAATTTGAGGCTGGTCTGGCTGATGTATCTTTTCTTCATCAATTGCCAGGGTTGGATCAGCATTTAAGGACTGCAGTGCAAGCACCCCACACCTCTGAACGTGCTCTCAGCTGAAGAATGTGACCTTCTAGCTTAGAGGAGTTTTCTTCAGTCATGAACATGCCTTTTACTTCTTCATCCAGTCAATTCACAAAAGTATTAACAGATGGTGGATTAATGCAAGATCCTTCCATGTACCATCTTCTTCCAGAATGGCTTCAATCCTTGTATCCTTTGTTTACTGTTCAGCCAACTGGGAGTCCATCTAACAATACCCTTGACCATCACATCCCAGGCCATTGTATGAAAGAGCTTCACAAAAGCACCATACGTATAAATGCAGGGTACTAACGATGATGGTGCCAACGTCCACTGAGAGCACTGTGCTGAGGGGCTCACTGAGTCACCACAAGGAATCTAGGCATCGAATGCAATTATTATCCCTATGTTACAGATGGGGAAACTGAGACTTAAAGAGGTTCGGGAAGTTTCCCCAGATCACAGGCTAGAAAGTGAGGGAACTGAGCTTGAACCCAGGCAGGCTAGCTTTAGTACCCATGGTCTTGACCACTACTTACTCTTGGAAGGGCGTTAAATGTCAGTACTTGTATAACATGTTTTAGATAATTATTGACTTTATGAATAGTGGTTGCTGTGGTTGGAATGTCCCCCCAAGCTCATGTTGGAACTTAGCCCCCAGTGTGGTGGTGGAAGGTGGGGTCTTTCAGAGGTGACGAGATCGTGAGGACTGCGCCCTGTGAACGGATGGGTCCATTCATGGAGTCAGGGGTGTGGTTCTGATGGCTTTGTAAGGACAGCGAGTGAGCAGCTCAGCTCTCTTGCTCAGCCCATTCTTGCCACGTGACACCTTGGTCACCGTGGGACACTGTGGAGGGTTCCCACCCAGAGGAAGGCCCTCATCAGATGTGTTATCTGGACTTTGGGCTTCCCAGACTCTAAAACTGTAAGAACTAAATTTCATTTCTTTATAAATTACCCAGTTTCAAGTATTCTTTTATTAGCCCAACAGAGATGGGCTAATACTGTGGTCAAATTTTTCTGAAGAATTTGAAATAAATGTAGATGGTGTCTTTGTGGGATGGTGTGAGAATATTCTTGCTAAAGTCAGAGGTAGAGACTAATGTTACTTTTATTCATTCTAGTCTAAATTTGCCCTTTGGATTTCTTTACACCCAGGTATAATACACACCTTCGTGTGCAATATTTTCACTGATTACAACACATTCCCTTTTAAAATGGAAGAGAAATAAGTTCAAATGATATTGTTAACTGCTTCCTGGAGTCGTCATAACTTTAGTCTCATCCCTGTTTTTCACAATAGTTGCCCGAGGCAGAAAACACAGGTATCTACACCCACATACGGTCATAGGTAGTGATGACTGAGCTTTGACACAACAACCTCGAGTGTCACTGCAGCATCTTCAACAAGGGAAGTCATTTAAAATCCATCCACCAAGTCCTGCTCACTGAGCAGGGATCAGAAGATACATAAAAGAGTTTTTCCTGGTAATTCTTGGGTAAGCATTGTATTTTTCTAGTTAGAATATTCCTTTCCACAGTATTCCCATTCAACAAAGCTTTTACTCTCCTACTTTATAAGCCTATGAATCCAGTTATCACTTCAACATCTTCAGAAATATATAAGAATATGACCACATTGTATGAAAATCTAGTTCAATAGAAAATATCATTATTTTCTATGGTCATTATTTAGATCTTGATTACCCAAATTTTGATTCCTTCAAATTGGATCCTGTTTTGTTCTACGTGTTGCATGAATTTAAAACCCTTCGACAAAGTGGTTTTTATCACAGAGAATGTCAAGTACTCTCAGTCACTAATGAGCTGGCATTTTCTTGAAATTCTTCAAATAGTTATAATTACTCAGGATGTACTGAGACATCTTCCACATGGGAAATAGTCCTCCAAATAGACCAGAAAGAAAGGCCATCAGGACAGAAAACCACCAGAGTGAGGAAGTGGACATGCAATCAACAGGCGGCCTTGGAGTGGGCTGGGAGGTCCTGGGGACAATCTGCCTCCTGCCTCCATCCCCATCTGCATCACCGTCCTTAATGACCAAAGAGGCTGCTGCTGCTGCTGACATCGTCATTTCCTGGGCCAAGATGTCCATTTAGTGTGTACTTAGAGTGTGTGTCTTTGCTGTGCCTGCTAGCATGGGGCGGCTGAAAGACAGCACGTATTGCAAGCCGTGCTGTGGAGCACTTGGATTATTCTGGGAAAACATCCTGCAAAGTGAGCCACATGACCGCTCGCCCAATGTCAACCGGAGGCTGTGGACATAAAAGTATGGGGACATTAACTTTTCTTTTAGCGATCTCAAAATACTTGACCTTGTCCTTGAGTTTATCAAAGCAAGCATGCTTTGTCTCACAGCTTTTTAAATCAGTGGAAATATCTACATCTAGTTTAGAATGGAGGAGTTAAAGAGAAATTTCTCTCATCTTGTGCATACATCATAAACCTGTCCTCAACAAGTCTACAGAAATGTGGTAAAAATAATTTTCCTGCAAGTCTAGCCCCACATACCCCCAAATATTGGTGTATTGTCTTTACTGACCAAGGTCAAAGGAGACTGGCCCAGCAGAGAATGGGAGTCTCCAGCTATGCTGGCTAAAAGGCAGCCAGTCACAGAGTGAAATTCTTCAGAAAGTCTATTAAATGGATAGGAAAAAATGGATGTGTAGTTATTACAGCACAATTTTGGAGTTAGCCAATTCAAAATTGATACAAGGAGCTATAGAAGAAAATACATTAATTTATCACAGCGTACCCTGAGTTGACAAGTAAATTTAGTGAAAGGAAAGTCCCCAGAGGTGACTGACTCTAAGATCACTACCATGGAACCAGAGGCTGCAGAGCTCAGAATTTAAACAAGACAGTACACGGAGAGTGTACCACGGCCGGGGACTGGCCTGTGAGTGACGGGGACTCCAGACTCCGGAATGCTAGTATTGACCCGAGAGGGAGAGAATCCAAACTATGTAATAGCAAGGGTTTTACCCACCCCAAAGCTACTTATTCAAAAATTCACGCCTTGAGATATACATAGAAGAACACTGTATAATCATGTTTTATTTCAACATGTTTATAAATCATTTCAATTTGTATGCATATGTTATCAATAATACTGATTTGCAAGAGGAAAAATAAAACAACAGGACTCATTCAATGTTAAACATTAAGCTTGCTTTAAAGTTTTAAATATTAAACTCATTCAACAGTAAACACTCCTGAAGTGTCTCCAAGTTCTAGGCCTCACATAAAAGCAACCACAGCCCCTACCCTTGACCTCCAAGGCCATGGAGCCTGTAGCGTGCATGTGGAAAGATGAATGGACTTGAGTGTGCTGGCACAGGAAAAACCTTTGAACAGTAGAGTGGGAAATTCTGCACAGTTAGAGGACAGCGCACTTAAAACCAAACACACACAGGTCAAGCATGTGTGAAATTACGGACGTTTAAAAAGATTTAAATCATCTCTTTGGCCCCTTTGGCAAATACAGACAAAAAGTCACTACGTATACTATAAATAGTACTGCTAGCTTAATATTAACCAGATCAGGGAAACAATACATAGATTTCCAGAATAATTAAAAAAAATATTGATATTTCCTACCCACACTGATGGTAAGGAAGGTGAGAAACCCATTTAAAAGGTGTCAGAATTCTGGGGATATCCCCAAAGCAAACATGAAACTGAGAGCATCAAAGTGACCTGGTCTCGGCAGCAGAGCGGTGAGGCGTGCGCTGGGGCCGCTCACGGCCTTGGGCATTGATCCTGTTAGTGACAGCACAGAAATTAGTACCTCTAGACACCCACACTGATGGTAAGGAAGGTGAGAAACCCATTTAAAAGGTGTCAGAATTCTGGGGATATCCCCAAAGCAAACATGAAACCGAGAGCATCAAAGTGACCTGGTCTCGGCAGCAGAGCGGTGAGGCGTGCGCTGGGGTCGCTCACGGCCTTGGGCATTGATCCTGTTAGTGACAGCACAGAAATTAGTACCTCTAGACACTTGACGTCTCTCTTCCTTTTTCAAAGGAGGCAGGAATCTAAATGTAAGGTTGTTAAACCAAAAGACATGGATGGAGGGTCTAATCTGATCAAGATCTATGCCCATCTTCACATAGAGATATTTAGTAAGGTGTTAAATCTCACAGGTCCTGCCTAATTTTTGTGACATCTGGGAGGTCACAAAGAGACCAACTAAAATTGAAAAGAGAGAACCTTGACCTTCAAACAAGCAAAGAACTCGTGGTGGAGGCTGAGTCCTGTGGAAGGTGTTCCTTCACTGTGTGCCTACAGTTCATCTGTAAAAATGTATTTATTTATGCTGGATTCCTTGAGGTAGTCTTTTAGCATTTTATGAGACATTTTTGCTTCAGTTCAGTTTAGGACAACGTCTCCTGTGTGCCGACCCCATGACAAGAAACAAGAAGCAGCCCTGCCTGGGGGTGGGGGCATCTACCGTTTCAGCACGAGGCTTTCTCGTGTTTTTTCTCATGATTCAGCACGAGGCTGGGCGTGGAGAGAGGTGGGCACGCCATTCTGTGGGAGCCCAGAGGAGGGCTCTAGGGCGGGGTCCCGGGAAGGACTGCAGTAGGATTTCCAAGGCCAGTAGACGTTCACCAATGGCAGATGGGAGCCGGGTGTGCATGCGTGTGTGCATGTGTGTGTGTGTGTACATATGCATGCACATGTGTGTGTGTGCATGTGCGCATGTGCACAAGTGGGTGTGTACCTGTGTGACGAGGTTGTAGGTGCTGTGGGTAAGACTCAAGAACTTAGTAGGATTCAGACCTGGGAATGACGCAGTATATGTGACAGGGACAGTAGGGAGAGGCACTGAGAACCGAGAGATGGAGCCAGGACTGGGCAGGATAGTCAGGTCTGGGCTTTGTGTGACGAGGAGTCTTTGCGAGACGATTTTCACATTGAAACTGATGCAGACAAGTGAGTATTTTGGATAGTTCATCCTGATGCATCCTCATTCAGGGTAACAAGACTGGGGGGCGTGGAGAGAGAGGGACACAGAGGGAGACAGAGAGAGACAGAGAGAGAGAAGAGAGAGAGACAGAGAGACAGAGAGAGAGAGAGAAGAGAGAGACAAAGAGAAGAGAGAGAGACAGAGAGAGAGAGGAGAGAGACAGAGGAGAGAGACAGAGAGAGAGAGAGACAGAGAGAGAGACAGAGAGAGAGAGACAGAGAAAGAGACAGAGAGAGAGACAAAGAGAAGAGAGAGAGAGGAGAGAGACAGAGAGAGAGACAGAGAGAGAAGAGAGAGAGACAGAGGAGAGAGACAGAGAGAGAGAGACAGAGAGAGAGACAGAGAGAGAGAGACAGAGAAAGAGACAGAGAGAGAGACAGAAAGAGACAGAGAGACAGAGAGAGAGACAAAGAGAAGAGAGAGAGAGGAGAGAGACAGAGAGAGAGAGACAGAGAAAGAGACAGAGAGAGAGACAAAGAGAAGAGAGAGAGAGGAGAGAGACAGAGAGAGAGACAGAGAGAAGAGAGAAACACATAGAGAGAGACAGACAGAAACAGAGACAGAGAGACAGACAGAGACAGAGAGAGACAGACAGAGACAGAGAGAGAAACAGAGAGAAAGAGAGAGAGAGAGACAGAGGAGAGACAGAGAAGGAGAGAGAGAGAGGTGGCCCGTGTGTCTCCTGAAGAAGACCAGGAGAGGGACGATGTGCTCGTTTGGGTGACGGTGATCGGGTGACAAGAAGGGCTTGGTTTACAAAATAAATTGAAGATGAGTGAGCAGAGCATGGTGATCAGTCGGCATCCTCGAAAGTCAGAGAATTTATTTTCCACAAGTCCTGCAGATTCTTTCCCTAAGCCATTAGACTGTAAACATTTTTTAACGCACCCTCTGAATATTACCCAGTTAGTACTTTTGTTCCTGTATCTTTAAAAAATATTTGACTACCAAGTACTTAAAGGCCTGGAAATCTCATCAAATAACTCGCATGCGGATTGTGCTGTTTCCACGCTGCTTCGAGGCATAATCGTTCGGATTCCGTTTCTTAGGGGTCTTCAGCATCGTTACCCGTGTTTCTGAGGATGCACACAGCACCTTTCTGTTTTTATGAAGTGCATATTAATATTTTTAATTAAGAAAAATTTCAAACATGGAAAAGTAAAGAGAATCGAACATTAAATCAAAATACCCATGGCCCACAGTTAATGTGTTGCCATGTTTCTCCAGCTGTTTTTCTGCTGAAGTACTTTAGAGTAAGTTAGACATAATGATTTACCCCTCATTCCTTCAATATGCATCTCTAAAATAAAAATGCAGTTTTCCTCACACCTGCCATGACAAATGCCTAGCACAGTTAATAATAACTCCCCGATGTTGTCTGTGATCTGATCGACACCTGCACTTCCCTGGGGCTCCCTCTCTGTGTTTTTTTTTTTTTTTTAGTATTAACCAGCATTTTAATGCAAACACATATTACAGCCACTAGCAACAGCATATATTTCTGCAGTCCTTCCAAAGATATCTTCAGAAAAGGCATCAATAACTTGGTTAAGAAGAAGCCTGACTATATTTGTTGATTCATAGTTTGCAGCAAGCATGAGGGCAGTTCTAAAACAACAGAGAGATAACTTCACCCATAGAAACTTAAAGTTATTTAAACAGCTAATTTGACTTACTTTACCAATTGAATGTCATGCTGGTCTGTGTAGACTTGACCATTTACAGGTACTAACAGATATAAGCATGTTCGGTACTAATCTTTGTAAATCACCTCCAAGGTTAAATGTAAGGCTTCCTTTTTGTCCCACTGGGGTATTACACAGTAGAAAGTGCTAACTTAAGTCCTATGATGGACAATTTATACTGAGGTCACTTATCTGAACTAAGTAA
>NW_007727734.1:230151-236773 GCF_000696425.1 Galeopterus variegatus | reverse complement strand
AAAGCCTCCTCCCCTCATTTTCTGCTGTGGCCAAATAAGAAGCATGATTTCATTTTCAAAGATGAGGGAATACCCTGCATTTTGATAAGAGATTTCACTCCCATTAAAGCTGTAATCAGAACACCAATATACACAGGACTTATGAGTTCCATTTACTTTCTCCTCACCCTCTGACGAGGACAAACACTTACGTCAGACAAGTGGCAGGAGGTGGCACAGGAATCTTGAAACTTCCCCAACACAGAGCATTGCTTTCTAAGTGACTGGCATTTCCTGCACTGTGCATTAATCCATAAGCAGTGCCTGTTCTCCATGTCGTTAAGTGATTGACACGGGACTTAGACAACATAGAACATGCAAAGGGGTGCTCATACCTGAAGTGGTGTGTGTGACCTAGGACAGAAGCAACGTTTTAGCTTAGATGTTAGAAACTGAATGTAAAAGTTTTGTAATAGACGAAGTCGGTTTTTTAGTTAAAATGATTCCTTAAGGCCAGATTTCCTTTGTTCTCAGGTGAAATTTTGGATTTTAAAATTTTCTTCTTCTCATCTGGTTTTTTTTTAATGTGAGTTTTTCAGGTTCTGTTTTTTTTCTTTCTTTTTAAAAAAATTTCAATATGCAACATAATTGATTTTCGTGGCCCTTTCCCGCTGTCCCTCTCCCACCTCCCACCCTCATCAACATCATATCTGTTCACTTATTTTTAACAAGTTCAAGGAATTGTTGTGTCTTTTTTGCCCTCATTTGTTTATTTGTATATTTATTTACTTATTTTTATTAGCTCCCACATGTAAGTGAGAACATGTGGGATTTCTATTTCTGTGCCTGGCTTATTTCACTTAACACAATTTTCTCTAAGTTTGTTCATCCATGTTGCTGCAAATGGTAGTATTTCATTCTTCTTATCTGATTTACATGGTTCCTTTCATTGCTTAAAGCATGTTTCAGATTTGTATGAATGATGCTCATCATTTCTACATGATCGAATGGCAAATCCAGCTTGCAGACCTTCTCTACCAGTCTCTACCTGCCTGCGTCACAGAATGTGACCAGGAGTAGAGTAAAAGATGGCTTACTTATAGATGTTTGCTAAGTCTTCGCTTCTAACATATTTCGGTGTTTCTTCCTGCTCCAGCCATCTCTACTTTTCTATTTTGAAACACAAGTAATTCCCCCAAAGGGCTAAAATTAGCGACACATGGCTGAAGAAAGTTGCAGGGAAGCTTGCTGTAAGGCTTGCAAAGGGTGTGCCATTGGAGTTGAGAGGGTCTCCAGTGAGCATAAGCCTGCTGTGACAAGACTTCTTCCCTTAGACATTGAGCTGAGGGCTCACATTTAAAAATAGTCCTGAACATCTCATATTCTGAATTGTTAAATCCTTTGATAGGTGAGTTCAGAGGATTGTACATCTATGAAATGATCACCACCATTATCTTTATGATTGTCTTGAGGCAAAATGCATACACGTAGATAACTACATGTCACAATCACACCTCTAAATAAAGTTCCATTTACGAAATGTGACTTGTAAGTCAAAAATTCTGCTCTGGCCAGTTTGGAAGCAGCGCATCTGTTTTGTGACATGGAGTATCTCTCACAAGATTCATTACATGGAATTGACCTTAGTGTTGAGACTTGGCCATTGGTTTCAAAAGTCTCACTGTGCAAAAGCTAAGAGAACCGATTCAGAGCTAAGAACACAATTTGACCTCAAGGATCTTTGCACCTGTTTCCTTTGCCAAATTTCTTGAGATGCTGTAATTTGTAAAATAAGAAACTCACTAGAGAATCTGATTCAATGGTCATTTCTTAAAACTCATTGTTTTCACTGGATATTATTTGTTTCCTCATTGTCTTCTAAGGGTGATGGACTTGGTGCCCAGACACCTGAGCCCTGGCCCTGCGTCTGCTACTGACCAATTGCAGTCTAATACCAGTGACTCTCTCTCTGACTCCTGGCTCCACTTCTACAAAAGAGGATCTAACCAGCTGAACCCAAAGGTCCCTTTCTGATCTCCTATTCTATTTGTAAATATTTATAGATTAATTTCACCTACATGTATTTTCTCCAAAATTCCATTTGCGTTTCTCATTTCAGATGGTTGTACACCTAAGTACAAAAACCTGTGCCCTCTTACATTTCTACATATATGTACGTGCACAAAGGAAAACCTTTACCGAGTTAGATACAAAAGCGATATGGGCTAATTTTGTTAATAACTACAAAGAGCACCAGAGAACATAAATCCCACCCTTGGTATCAAGTAACTTGCAATTTAGAGAGAAAACACAATAATCTCTTATGAAACAACTAGAAAGTTTAAAAGCCAGTGGTGATGATGAGACCACAACACGGACAACACTGAGCTGGAGCCAGCAGGTTCCAGGTGGGTTTCCATCCCCCAGCAAGTCACTCGGAGGCTTTGAAACTGGGTGTCCTGGTGGTAAAAGTACTGGAACTGTGTCTCCTCTGCAGGGTTGGCATTGAGGTCACATGGAGGATGTGTGTGGACACTTAGAGGTAAGTGAGGGTGACTTACCTGTAACGCTCAGATGAATGGATCGTGGGCTCCATTCCCATTGGAGGACCTTTTATTTGGCAATTAACACAGCAAGGGGGGCTTTCCTTAGAATTTTATTTGGGGGACCCTCAACAGCCTCTATACCGACTAGATACATGGCCTTGGTTAAGAAATTTTCTCTCTCTAGGTCCATTTCTTCTTTTGAAAAATCACCTGGATGACCTCTGAGATGCCATGAATTTGTGGAGTACAAATGGCAGGAATTATCCCCTACGACCTACAGGTGAAAGCAGCGTGGCTGTGTGCAGAGGAGGTGCTGGATCAGTGCCTCACCCTTTTTTCTTTTGTAATGGAACAGAAACAGATACACGTTACGGAGTGTGATCGTGTGACAGAACTTTAAAAAATTACTTTTTGTCCACTGCGGCACTTTTAAACACCCCAAATATTTCAGGAGACAGTTAACTTCGGTGTTTTAAAAAAAGATTTAATAAAGACGTGCATGTCGGGACTTGCCCAGCCTGCGCTCTTGTCTGCAACTGCAGCACGGACCCGGGCTCTCGACCGTGCAGTTGGGGATTTTCACTACTTAACTCGCTACAGAGTTTTAACTCTTTTTTCATTTCCTGACTTTCTCAGATCACCTTCAAACATGAGCATGTAGTTTACTGTACGGAGGCCCAAAAAACACATTAAACATTTTCTAATCAAATAGAAATACCAAATCCATGAGAGTCCGGCTTTCCTGGTGCCCAGCAGGACTGTTTTAGCTCAGAGATGGCCAGTCACATGCTTTGCCAGCCGAGGCGGGGGAGGTTGGGAATTTGTTGTTTTGAGCCGGTCTCTGGGTCCTCAAAACGCCCGCCATGGAAACGCCATGGAAATACCCTTTGGTTCTGCAAGCAGTTAAGATCCTATCTCTGTTCGAAATCATCATTATAGGAGAGAGAAATAATTTCAGTGAGACTATTAGCAGCACGCCCGAAACATCCTTATTAACTTTTTCTTCTTTTGTGGCCCATCTTTTATCGAGGCCTATCTGCATCCAGCATCTGGCCCAGCTGCCAATACTAAATATCATTTTAATAATAATAATACGTTGCACTTTTCAAGCTCCCTTTCATCCGAGGAGCCCAGAGCACTTTACAAACGTTAATTAATTAAGCTCCGTACGGCACCCCTTTGAGGTAGGTATGCAATGGTTTGGTACAAGATGGTTCAAGTGGTTCTCTCTCAGGCTCGCCCACTCTCGAGCATAAGCAAAAATTCCGACAAAGGCTCCCCTGCTGCAGGGTTCAAATGAGTCCTGGATGAAAGGCAAGCTTCCCTAGCTGAGAACTTTCTGGCGTGGATTGCTGAGTCCTGGCCCAGTCCTCTGCCTTGGCTTCGTGCAGAGGCCTTTTGTGTGATGGGTCCTGGCCCGATCCTCTTGTCTTTTCCCTGCTTGGTCTCCTGACATGTAACCCGTCTCAGGGGAGATGAGACCAGCACCGATTCTAAAGCCATCACCCATCGCGGAGGAGTGAAAGAAGAGAGGCGTTGGGCTATTTACGTGACAGACTGTTACAGAGACAGACTGTTACACTCCCAGGGCCCTGTAGCATCAGAGGAGCCAGGCTTGCCACTGAGGAATCAGAACAATAGAGAAACTCTGCAAGTTCATGTGTCCCTACCTCCAACAGACATTTACTACATGTCTACTCTCTGCTGGCCACCTGGGAAGGCCCATAGTTAGAAGGAGCAATTAGCAAGGCCCTGAGCCTCATTTTCTTTGGCCTAAACTTGCATGAGATGATGCACACCAAGTGGGTCAAAGACATCTTCTGGACATTTTATTTTATTTTTTGGACAATGGTGAAAATAAAGGGAGAGGAGTCTGGCTCGCAGCTGTAATCCATGCAGAACCTGGCAGAAAGCAGTGGCTGTTCTGAGACTCAGGGAGGCTCGGAGGACTCTTTTGGGGAGTTCTTGAAGGCGGCTGGTGAGATGGTCTGCTGGTTGCAGTGGACTCACTATTACTATTTGGTTCCAGGGATGCCTTTTTCTGTGAATCCACTTACAACAGTCTATGTAGAATTAAAATGGAATGGCTTACTCCTTTTCATGGCCGATGAGACTTGGCTCAGTATGAGGGTGGAGCAGAGGCAGCAAATGGCATTTTGGGTGAAATCTACTAGTTACCGAGAGAGAGGCCAGTGTGTGGGCTGCCGCCTCCTCCTGCCAGGACTGCCCAGGATGCCCCTTCCCTGAGAGGGAGGCGGTTTTCTAGAGGCTGACCTGTGTTATTTAAGAGATGTGTGTTACAGACAGAGAGCCCTGGGGCTTCGTGTGGACGTGCAGTTGAGGCCCAGCCTGCAGCTGGCTGGCGGCCGCCTCCTCCCAGGGAGCTGCAGGCCAGGACTATGCTCGCTTCTCCCTGCTGAAAAGGGCCAAGCACTTGTCTGACCTTGTGACCGAAACGTTTCTGGGTTCTGAACAGCTGGCACCCAGCCGAAGCCCAGCCTTCCCTGTCACGGTACCATTCACCCAGTCATGAACGTTCCTTGGGCTTTGCACTGACTTTGACTTCCTGAAGGATCCTCCAGGTAGGGGCAGCTTTTCAGTTCTGGTTTGTGTGGCTTGGTGGTTCAAAGGGCACCAAAATCACTTAGAAAACTTTCAAAAGTCCTGTGTCCACACCTCACCCCGCAGCAATTAAATCAGGATCTTGGAGTTGGGACCCTGGTATCAGCATTTTTAAAACTTCCTCAGGTGATTACAAGTGTAGTCAGATTGGGGAATCATTGCCCTGGATGGTTCTGTATCCTTAAATGGTAATTCTGAAAACATCATTTTCAGCCACAGCCATAGTTTCAGACTTTTTTTTATGACGCAAAGATGAAACGTCTTACTCAGCTCGTTCTAAGTATCTAAGTTTATTGGGCTAGAGCAAGAGTAGCAAGGAGCCACCTGTGACTGAGATCCGGTGACCCTTCCCGATAGCAAGTGCCCGCATCCCTGGAGAGCTGGCGCACTCCAGACAGCCCAGTCTTTGTTTGCATAGCTTGTCTGAGGTCTGGGGACATTTTGACAATGTCCATTTCAAGATGCATCATCTTCCCAGATCTTAGTTGGAATATTTTCCTAGAATTACTGAAAGAGAAGAGAAAAAAGAGAAGAGGGATTCTTTCATGTCTTCTAAGACAGAGTCCATCTGTGCTTCACTAATTACATGTTTGTGCATGTTACTAGCATGGACTCTCTTCTTCACAGAGAGGAGACCTTCTAGCTCATTCCACCGGAGTTGTTTCCTCGTTTTCTCTGATCCAGCCACCCCTCGGGCCAGGTTGATTGGCGTGGCTGGATACCAGGGAAGAGCGCGCCCACCCGGTGGTCCCGGGAAGGAGTGAGGTCCAGCCCCGCCTCGCTGTGCGCTGTGCTCACTCCAAGCAGCAGGGCGCGGCCTGCCTTCTCCACTCTGTATGGACCCTAGAGCAGCAAGACACCTTCATCACAACGCGGCAGACCAGGGCTGGGACTTCTGAGCTGGCAGATAAAGAGGCAGGCGTTTAGATAAGACGACAGGAGAGAGGCAGACACCCCAGGTTCAGCTTAGGTTCAGGCAGGGCCCCGGAGTTCAGACATTTATCCACAACTTCAGAGTTCTCTCAATCCGTGGATTCCGAGAGGCTGGCCCGGGGGCCGGGTGAGTGTGAACCTTCAGCCGCAGCATTGTCACACGTCTCCCGTCCACACGCTGGACGCTTCCTGGCTCCTTTCCCTTCCCTGGTGGACTAGGAGAATTAGAAAGCTCTTCAACATGGATCGAAGCTTCTCCAGCGACCTCCTGGACTAGGATGGAACATGTTTAGTGACATGAGGAGAGGGGACGGGTGGGTGGCAAGAGGCCTCCTGAAGGGCCCCACCGAGAACTCTCCTTTAGTTCACAGGATGTCAGTGTCGGGTAAAGAACAGAGCCAGGCTCCCAGAGACCCGGGTGTTGGTGGCGGCTTTGCATGACTTAGTTATATTGAGCAAATTTTTAATTCTTTTTCTAGGATTAATTTTCCTCAATTATGAAATGAGAACTAAAAATTATCTCATAGGCTTATGTTAATACT